>NC_057794.1:431711468-431852248 GCF_018294505.1 Triticum aestivum | reverse complement strand
AACCGAAATAACACATTAGCACATGGCACTCCTAGGGAGTTTGTTCGACCTAGGACTTGAGCCTGGTTGGACAATTTGAGACACAAAGAAGTGAAGAACTTAAGTCCAAGTTCAACATGACTCCACCTAATGCTGCTACGTCATGTCCCTCAAGGAGCGAGTCTCTCCCTACCGCTTACCTTGAGATAAAAAAACACTGGCAAAAATGATAAGATAATACATAACAACTGCAAAACACAAGCTCACACAACCGCAATGATGCACATGTAGAGGTACATCCATTTATGGCACACGGTATATTGATAGTTTGACAAACCGAAATAACACATTAGCACATGGCACCACACAAAAAATCATATATTAGAAGTTTGGAACATCAGTGCTACTTCTAAAAAAATGTACAGGAAAGTGTTGGCAAAGATTGTGTACATTTTTAAACAAGCCTATATACGATCCAGATTGATATCAAAATTTGAGTTCCTCGGTACTTCAACTGGCCTAGACTAAAGAGCATACACGAAAATCAATTTAAACTTTAAGCAGCCCTGAACCCATTTACCAGATAACTCTGTGCCACTAGTTTGTTTAAGCGAAGAAACAAATGAATATGCTCAGTTCAAGCAAATGCAACGAAATAAAGTTCAAATTCAATTGCCACAGAAAACATTTAAATGTTCATGCCTAACCTGCCCAGTAGTCTTTAGTAAAGCCCAGTTGAATGCTGGCTGATCATTTGATTTCGCTTTCCTCGACCAGGGCTGTTCCTTGAGCTCCTCAATCCACTTCCTCATCAACAGCTTTGCCCCTTCTGTTGGCTGCAGGAAGATCATACAGCTGCAAATGTATGGCCGCCCCTTCTTACCTGGCGGCGGCAGCGCATGTGAATGATTCAGTGGCTTCACCTGCACCAACAATTCCCACATCATCAAATACTCTTCCAACAGCCCCAACGACAAACACAACAATTGTACGTACTTCACTCATGTCGTCCATGAAGTAGATGTCGTGATTGCCGACTAGGTATGGAAACGGGTCGGCAAGCCACACCATGTCGACGTCATTGTACATGACGCTGTACCCCAGCTCGAGAATCTGCAGCAGGTGTCGCGGCCGCCGCGAGGTGAAGTTAAAGAAGCCCTGCACACAAGAGCAGGCACAGTCACGCACATGGACATTTCATCGAACAGCTTGGGTGGGGAGTAAGGTAACCGAGATTTCTCCCCCACCTGTGACCCGAACTTGTGGGCGGCCTGGGCGTCGGGCGCGGGGGGCACGAGGACGGCGTGGCCGGGCCATGCGGCATTGATGCGCTCGAGGGTCTCGTAGTCCTCGGCGATGACGAGCACCTGGTTAGCGCGGCCGGCGCGGCGGACGCTGATGAGCCAGTTGGAGAGGAAGGGGAGGTACGGCCCGGAGACGGCGGCGAGGATGATGGTGCCGTTGCCGGAGGCCGCGGCGAAGGCGGCGGCGTCTTGGAGCGTGTAGGAGCGCCACGGGGAGGCCAGCGCGGAGTGGCGGGGCGGCCCCCAGGGGAAGAGGAGGGCGAGTAGGAGGAGGAGCGCGAGAAGGGAGAAGAGGTAGGGGAGCGTGAGGAGGGGCAGGGGGCGGGAAGGGGCGGCGTTAGCGGGGGTCGTGGAGACGGGGAGGGAGTCGGCGCCCAGCGGCTTCTGGTGCGGCCGCTGGTGGAGCGACATTGCCGGAGATCGGGGGCTGGGGCTAGAGCGTGAACTGTGAAGTGGGAAAAGGAAGCACATGTCTCCCCGTTTTCCAGCAAAATACATCTACCGGTCCTCGGGCTGTAGATCTACTTTGGTGCTGCTTTGAGAAGAGTTTTTTCTTGCGAAAATACTTTGAAAAAGTTGGGGGGAAAACACACTCTATTCAGTGAATTTGTTCGACTATTCCATTTTGATCAATGTATTCTCAGAAGTGTAAATTATGAAGCATGGTTGAAGAAATATCTCTCTTTATGACCAATGTGTTCAACTATATTCATCAATATTTTGTACCTGGACACACTTCACACTGGTACACCGATCAATAAAATCCCACGAAGAAACAATAAGAGCAACTCCAACGGGGCGACCCATTTCGTCCGCCGCCGTCCGTCTGGGTCGGCGCGGACAGAAAAGTCGGCCCAACGCGCCGACGCAAACGGACGCGCGTCCGTTTTTCGTCCGCGGGCGACCCATTCCCGACTCATTTTTGAGTCGGATTTGCGTCAGCGCGGACACGAGACGGACGCGCGCGCGACTACTCCTCTTCCGGGCCCGCCATTTCCCCCTATTTTCCCTAAAAACACTCCCGCCTACGCGTGCTTCCGCCCCCAACCAGCCATGGAGGACGTCATCGACCTCGACGCCGCCGCCGGCCTCGCCTCCCTCGCCTCGTCCGGTGCCGCCGCCCCCACCGGGAAAGGCAAGCCTCGTGCGCCGCGCAAGACCGCCGCCGCGACCAAGCCGAAGAAGGCGCTGACGCCCGAAGAACGGGCAAGGAAGTCGGCCAAGAGGAAGGGCCGGAGGCACGCCGCGGACGCGAGGGGTGAGGCCGCCGTCCTCGCCGCCGCGCGGCAGGAGGTCACCAACGCCCGCGTCACGGCGACAACGAGGGAGGCGCTCTATATGCTAGGGTTAAACCCTAGCCAGCTCAGCCTCGTCCAAGCCGTCGTCGCCGCGGCTAGTACCGGCTCGTCGGCGTTTCCTCGGATGGTGCTATTAGGGAATGTAGTAATTTCGAAAAATTTCCTACGCACACGCAAGATCATGGTGATGCATAGCAACGAGAAGGGAGAGTGTTGTCTACGTACCCTCGTAGACCGAAAGCGGAAGCGTTAGCACAACACGGTTGATGTAGTCGCACGTCTTCACGACCCGATCGATCAAGCACCGAAACTACGGCACCTCCGAGTTCTAGCACACGTTCAGCTCGATGATGATCCCCGGACTCCGATCCAGCAGAATGTCAGGGAAGAGTTCCGTCAGCACAACGGCGTGGTGACGATCTTGATGTTCTACCGTCGCAGGGCTTCGCCTAAGCACTGCTACAATATTATCGAGGATTATGGTGGAGGAGGGCACCGCACACGGCTAATAGATCTCAAGGATCAATTGTTGTGTCTATGGGGTGCCCCCTGCCCCCATATATAAAGGAGCAAGGGGGGAGGCGGCCGGCCTAGGAGGAGGGCGCGCCAAAGGGGGAGTCCTACTCCCACCGGGAGTAGGACTCCTTCCCTTGTTGGAGTAGGAGAGAAGGAAAGAGGGGGAGAGGAACAAGGAAAAGGGGGCTGCACCCCTTGTCCAATTCGGACCAGAGGGGGGGCGCGCGCCTCCTTCCTTTTGTCCTCTCTCCTCTATTCCCGTATGGCCCAATAAGGCCCATATACTTCCCGGCGAATTCCCGTAACTCTCCGGTACTCCAAAAAATACCCGAATCACTCGGAACCTTTTTGATGTCCGAATATAGTTGTCCAATATATCGATCTTTACGTCTCGACCATTTCGAGAATCCTCGTCATGTCCCCGATCTCATCCGAGACTCCGAACTCCTTCGGTACATCAAAAACCATAAACTCATAATATAACTGTCATCGAAACCTTAAGCGTGCGGACCCTACGGGTTCGAGAACAATGTAGACATGACCGAGACACGTCTCCGGTCAATAACCAATAGCGGAACCTGGATGCTCATATTGGGTCCCACATATTCTACGAAGATATTTTATCGGTCAAACCGCATAACAACATACGTTGTTCCCTTTGTCATCGGTACGTTACTTGCCCGAGATTTGATCGTCGGTATCTCAATACCTAGTTCAATCTCGTTACCGGCAAGTCTCTTTACTCGTTCCGTAATACATCATCCCGTAACTAACTCATTAGTTGCAATGCTTGCAAGGCTTATAGTGATGTGCATTACCGAGTGGGCCCAGAGATACCTCTCCGACAATTGGAGTGACAAATCCTAATCTCGAAATACGCCAACCCAACAAGTACCTTCGGAGACACCTGTAGAGCACCTTTATAATCACCCAGTTACGTTGTGACGTTTGGTGGCACACAAAGTGTTCCTCCGGTAAACGGGATTTGCATAATCTCATAGTCATAGGAACATGTATAAGTCATGAAGAAAGCAATAGCAACAAACTAAACGATCAAGTGCTAAGCTAACGAAATGGGTCAAGTCAATCACATCATTCTCCTAATGATGTGATCATGTTAATCAAATGACAACTCATGTCTATGGTTAGGAAACATAACCATCTTTGATGAACGAGCTAGTCAAGTAGAGGCATACTAGTGACACTCTGTTTGTCTATGTATTCACACATGTATTATGTTTCCGGTTAATACAATTCTAGCATGAATAATAAACATTTATCATGATATAAGGAAATAAATAATAACTTTATTATTGCCTCTAGGGCATATTTCCTTCAGTCTCCCACTTGCACTAGAGTCAATAATCTAGTTCACATCGCCATATGATTTAATACCAATAGTTCACATCACCATGTGATTAACACCCATAGTTCACATCGACATGTGACCAACACCCAAAGGGTTTACTAGAGTCAATAATCTAGTTCACATTGCTATGTGATTAACACCCAAAGAGTACTGAGGTGTGATCATGTTTTGCTTGTGAGAGATGTTTAGTCGATGGGTCTGCCACATTCAGATCCGTAAGTATTTTGCAATTTCTATGTCAACAATGCTCTGCACAGAGCTAGCTAATTGCTCCTACTTTCAATATGTATCCAGATTGAGATTTAGAGTCATCTGGATCAGTGTCAAAATTTGCATCGACGTAACCCTTTACAACGAACCTTTTGTCACTTCCATAATCGAGAAACATATCCTTATTCCACTAAGGATAATTTTGACCAATGTCCAGTGATCTACTCCTAGATCACTATTGTACTCCTTTGCCAAACTCAGGGCAGGGTATACAATAGGTCTGGTACACAGCATGGCATACTTTTATAGAACCTATGGCTGAGGCATAGTCAATGACTTTCATTCTCTCTCTATCTTCTGCCGTGGTCGGGTTTCGAGTCTTACTCAACTTCACACCTTGTAACACAGGCAAGAACTCCTTCTTTGACTGTTCCATTTTGAACTACTTCAAAATCTTGTCAAGGTATGTACTCATTGAAAAACTTATCAAGCGTATTGATCTATCTCTATAGATCTTGATGCTCAATATGTAAGCAGCTTCACTGAGGTCTTTCTTTGAAAAACTCCTTTCAAACATTCCTTTATGCTTTGCAGAATAATTCTACATTATCTCCGATCAACAATATGTCATTCACATATACTTATCAGAAATGTTGTAGTGCTCCCACTCACTTTCTTGTAAATACAGGCTTCACCACAAGTATGTATAAAACTATATGCTTTGATCAACTTATCAAAGCGTATATTCCAACTCCGAGATGCTTGCACCAGTCCATAGATGGATCGCTGGAGCTTGCATATTTTGTTAGTACCTTTAGGATTGACAAAACCTTCTAGTTGCATCATATATAACTCTTCTTTAATAAATCCATTAAGGAATACAATTTTGTTTATCCATTTGCCAGATTTCATAAAATGCGGCAATTTCTAACATGATTCGGACAGACTTAAGCATAGATACGAGTGAGAAACTCTCATCGTAGTCAACACCTTGAACTTGTCGAAAACCTTTTTGCGACAATTCTAGCTTTCTAGATAGTAACACTACTATCAACGTCTGTCTTCCTCTTGAAGATCCATTTAATCTCAATGGCTCACCGATCAATGGGCAAGTCAATCAAAGTCCATACTTTGTTCTCATACATGGATCTCATCTCAGATTTCATGGCCTCTAGCCATTTCGCGGAATCTGAGCTCATCATCGCTTCCTCATAGTTCGTAGGCTCGTCATGGTCAAGTAACATGACCTCCAGAACAGGATTACCATACCACTCTGGTGCGGATCTCACTCTAGTTTACCTATGAGGTTCGGTAGTAACTTGATCTGAAGTTACATGATCATCATCATTAGCTTCCTCACTAATTGGTGTAGTAGTCAGAGGAACAGATTTCTGTGATGAACTACTTTCCAATAAGGGAGCAGGTACAGTTACCTCATCAAGTTCTACTTTCCTCCCACTCACTTCTTTCGAGAGAAACTCCTTCTCTAGAAAGGATCCATTCTCAGCAATGAATATCTTGCCTTCGAATCTGTGATAGAAGGTGTACCCAACATTTTCTTTTGGGTATCCTATGAAGACGCACTTCTTCGATTTGGGTTTGAGCTTATCAGGTTGAAACTTTTTCACATGCATTGCAACCTCAAACTTTAAGAAACGACAGCTTAGGTTTCTTGCCAAACCATAGTTCATACGGCGTCGTCTCAACGGATTTAGATGGTGCCCTATTTAACGTGAATGTAGCTGTCTCTAATGCATAACCCCAAAACGATAGTGGTAAATTGGTAAGAGACATCATAGATCGCACGATATCTAATAAAGTACGGTTATGACGTTCGGACACACCATTACACTATGGTGTTCCAGGTGGCGTGAGTAGTGAAACTATTTCACGTTGTTTTAACTGAAGGCCAAACTCGCAACTCAAATATTTTTCTTCTGCGATCATATCGTAGAAACTTTTATTTTTGTTACTATGATTCTCCACTTCACTCTGAAATTCTTTGAACTTTTCAAATGTTTCAGACTTGTGTTTCATTAAGTAGATATACCCATATCTGCTCAAATCATCTGTGAATGTCAGAAAATAACGATACTTGTCATGAGCCTTAACACTCATCGGACCGCATACATCAGTATGTATGATTTCCAATAAGTCAATTGCTTGCTCCATTGTTCCGGAGAATGGAGTCTTAGTCATCTTGCCCATGAGGCATGGTTCGCAAGCATCAAGTGATTCCAAAAGTCCATCAGCATGGAGTTTCTTCATGCATTTTACACCAATATGACCTAAACGGCAGTGCCACAAATAAGTTGCACTATCATTATTAACTTTGCATCTTTTGGTTTCAATATTATGAATATGTGTATCACTATGATCAAGATCCAACGAACCATTTTCATTGGGTGTGTAACCATATAAGGTTTTATTCATGTAAACAGAACAACAATTTATTCTCTTACTTAAATGAATAACTGTATTGCAATAAACATGATCAAATCATATTCATGCTCAATGCAAACACCAAATAACACTTATTTAGGTTCAACACTAATCCCGGAAGTATAGGGAGTGTGCGATGATGATCATATCAATCTTGGAACCACTTCCAACACACATCGTCACTTCACCCTTAACTAGTGTCTGTTCATTCCGCAACTCCCGTTTCGAGTTACTACTCTTAGCAACTGAACCAGTATCAAATACCGAGGGGTTGCTACGAACACTAGTAAAATACACATCAATAATCTGTATATCAAATATACCTTTGTTCACTTTGCCATCCTTCTTATCCGCCAAATACTTGGGGCGGTTCCGCTTCTAGTGACCAGTCCCTTTGCAGTAGAAGCACTTAGTCTCAGGCTTAGGACCAGACTTGGGCTTCTTCACTTGAGCAGCAACTTGCTTGCCGTTCTTCTTGAAGTTCCCCTTCTTCCCTTTGCCCTTTTCTTGAAACTAGTGGTCTTGTCTACCATCAACACTTGATATTTGTCTTGATTTCTACCTTCATTGATTTGAGCATTACGAAGAGCTTGGGAATCATTTCTGTTATCCCTTGCATATCATAGTTCATCATGAAGTTCTACTAACTTGGTGATGGTGACTAGAGAATTCTGTCAATCACTATTTTATCTGGAAGATTAACTCCCACTTGATTCAAGCGATTGTAGTACCCAGACAATCTGAGCACATGCTCACTGCTTGAGCTATTCTCCTGCATCTTTTAGCTATAGAACTTGTTGGAGACTTCATATCTCTCAACTCCGGTATTTGCTTGAAATATTAACTTCAACTCCTGGAACATCTCATATGGTCCATGACGTTCAAAACGTCTTTGAAGTCCCGATTCTAAGCCGTTTAAGCATGGTGCACTAAACTATCAAGTAGTCATCATATTGAGCTAGCCAAATGTTCATAACATCTGCATCTGCTCCTGCAATAGGTTTGTCACCTAGCGGTGCATCAAAGACATAATTCTTCTGTGCAGCAATGAGGATAATCCTCAGATCACGGATCCAATCCGCATCATTGCTACTAACATTTTTCAACTGAATTTTCTCTAGGAACATATCAAAAATAAAACAGGGGAGCTAAACGCGAGCTATTGATTTACAACATAGATATGCTAATACTACCAGGACTAAGTTCATGATAAATTAAAGTTCAATTAATCATATTACTTAAGAACTCCCACTTAGACAGACATCCCTCTAATCTTCTAAGTGATCACGTGATCCATATCAACTAAACCATGTCCGATCATCACGTGAGATGGAGTAGTTTCAATGGTGAACATCACTATGTTGATCATATCTACTATATGATTCACGCTCGACCTTTCGGTCTCCGTGTTCCGAGGCCATATCTGTTATATGCTAGGCTCGTCAAGTTTAACCTGAGTATTCCGCGTGTGCAACTGTTTTGCACCCGTTGTATTTGAATGTAGAGCCCATCACACCCGATCATCACGTGGTGTCTCAGCACGAAGAACTTTCGCAATGGTGCATACTCAGGGAGAACACTTGTACCTTGATAATTAGTAAGAGATCATCTTATAAAGCTACCGTCGAACTAAGCAAAATAAGATGTATAAAAGATAAACATCACATGCAATCAAAATATGTGACATGATATGGCCATCATCATCTTGTGCCTTTGATCTCGATCTCCAAAGCATCGTCATGATCTCCATCGTCACCGGCATGACACCATGATCTCCATCATCTTGATCTATATCAATGTGTCGTCACATGGTTGTCTCGCCAACAATTGCTCTTGCAACTATTGCTATCGCATAGCGATAAAGTAAAGCAATTATTTGGCGCTTGCATCTTATGCAATAGAGAGATAACCATAAGGCTTTTGCCAGTTGCCGATAAATTCAACAAAACATGATCATCTCATACAACAACTTATATCTCATCACGTCTTGGCCATATCACATCACAACATGCCCTGCAAAAACAAGTTAGACGTCCTCTACTTTGTTGTTGCTAGTTTTACGTGGCTGCTACGGGCTGAGCAAGAATTGTTCTTACCTACGCATCAAAACCACAACGATAATTTGTCATGTTGGTGTTGTTTTAACCTTCGCAAGGACCGGGCGTAGCCACACTTGGTTCAACTAAAGTTGGAGAAACTGACACCCGCCAGCCACCTGTGTGCAAAGCACGTCGGTAGAACCAGTCTCGCGTAAGCGTATGCGTAATGTCGGTCCGGGCAGCTTCATCCAACAATACCGCCGAACCAGAGTGTGACATGCTGGTAAGCAGTATGACTTATATCGCCCACAACTCACTTGTGTTCTACTCGTGCATATTACATCAACGCATAAAACCAGGCTCGGATGCCACTGTTGGGGAATGTAGTAATTTCAAAAATTTCCTACGCACATGCAAGATCATGGTGATGCATAGCAACGAGAGGGGAGAGTGTTGTCTACATACCCTCGTAGACCGAAAGCGGAAGCGTTAGCACAACGCGGTTGATGTAGTCGTACGTCTTCACGGCCCGACCGATCAAGCACCGAAACTATGACACCTCCGAGTTCTAGCACACGTTCAGCTCGATGACGATCCCCGGACTCCGATCTAGCAGAATGCCAGGGAAGAGTTCCGTCAGCACAACGGCGTGGTGACGATCTTGATGTTCTACCGTCGCAGGGCTTCGCCTAAGCGCTGCTACAATTGAAGGAAATATGCCCTAGAGGCAATAATAAAGTTATTATTTATTTCCTTATATCATGATAAATGTTTATTATTCATGCTAGAATTGTATTAACCGGAAACATAATACATGTGTGAATACATAGACAAACGGAGTGTCACTAGTATGCCTCTACTTGACTAGCCCGTTAATCAAAGATGGTTATGTTTCCTAACCATGAACAAAGAGTTGTTATTTGATTAACGGGATCACATCATTAGGTGAATGATCTGATTGACATGACCCATTCCATTAGCTTAGCACCCAATCGTTTAGTATGTTGCTATTGCTTTCTTCATAACTTATACATGTTCCTATGACTATGAGATTATGCAACTCCCGTTTGTCGGAGGAACACTTTGTGTGCTACCAAACGTCACAGCGTAAATGGGTGATTATAAAGGTACTCTATAGGTGTCTCCAAAGGTACATGTTGGGTTGGCGTATTTCGAGATTAGGATTTGTCACTCCGATTGTCGGAGAGGTATCTCTGGGCCCTCTCGGTAATGCACATCACATAAGCCTTGCAAGCATTGCAACTAATGAGTTAGTTGCGAGATGATGTATTACGGAATGAGTAAAGAGACTTGCCGGTAACGAGATTGAACTAGGTATTGAGATACCGACGATCGAATCTCGGGCAAGTAACATACCGATGACAAAGGGAACAACGTATGTTGTTATGTGGTCTGACCGATAAAGATCTTCGTAGAATATGTAGGAGCCAATATGAGCATCCAGGTTCCGCTATTGGTTATTGACCAGAGACGTGTCTCGGTCATGTCTACATTGTTCTCGAACCCGTAGGGTCCACACGCTTAAGGTTTCGATGACAGTTATATTATGAGTTTATGAGTTTTGATGTACCGAAGTTAGTTCGGAGTCCCGGATGTGATCACGGACATGACGAGGAGTCTCAAAATGGTTGAGACATAAATATTGATATATTGGACGGCTATATTCGTACACCGGAAGTGTTCCGGGTGATTTCAGAGAAAACCGGAGAGCCGGAGGGTTACCGGAACCCCCCGGGAGAAGTAATGGGCCATATGAGCCTTAGTGGAGAGAGAGGGGCAGCCAAAGGTGGGCCGCGCGCCTCCTCCCCTTGGTCCGAATTGGGCTAGGAGAGGGGGGGCGGCGCCCCCCTTTCCTTCTCCCTCCCCACTTCTTTCCCCCTCCTAGTAGGAGTCCTACTCCTACTAGGAGGAGGACTCCTCCTTGGCGCGCCATAGGGGCCGGCCGACCTCCTCCCCTTGATCCTTTATATATGGGGGCAGGGGGCACCCCTAGACACACAAGTTGGTCCACGTGATCATATTCTCAGCCGTGTGCGGTGCCCCCTTCCATAATCCTCGATAATATTGTAGCGGTGCTTAGGCGAAGCCCTGCGACGATAGTACATCAAGATCGTCACCACGCCGTCATGCTGACGGAACTCTTCCCCGACACTTTGCTGGATCGGAGTCCGGGGACCGTCATCGAGCTGAACGTGTGCTAAAACTCGGAGGTGCCGTAGTTTCGGTGCTTGATCGGTCGGGCCGTGAAGACGTACGACTACATCAACCGCATTGTGCTAACGCTTCCGCTGTCGGTCTACAAGGGTACGTAGATCACACTCTCCCCTCTCGTTGCTATGCATCACCATGATCTTGCGTGTGCGTAGGAAATATTTTGAAATTACTACGGAACCCAACAGTGGCATCCGAGCCTAGGTTTTATATGTTGATGTTATATGCACGAGTAGAACACAAGTGAGTTGTGGGCGATATAAGTCATACTGCTTACCAGCATGTCATACTTTGGTTCGGCGGTATTGTTGGACGAAGCGTCCCGGACCGACATTACGCGTACGCTTACGCGAGACCGGTTCTCCCGACGTGCTTTGCACATAGGTGGCTTGCAGGTGACAGTTTCTCCAACTTTAGTTGAACCGAGTGTGGCTACGCCCGGTCCTTGCGAAGGTTAAAACAGCACCAACTTGACAAACTATCATTGTGGTTTTGATGCGTAGGTAAGATTGGTTCTTGCTTAAGCCCGTAGCAGCCACGTAAAACTTGCAACAACAAAGTAGAGGACGTCTAACTTGTTTTTGCAGGGCATGTTGTGATGTGATATGGTCAAGACATGATGCTAAATTTTATTGTATGAGATGATCATGTTTTGTAACTGAGTTATCGGCAACTGGCAGGAGCCATATGGTTGTCGCTTTATTGTATGCAATGCAATCGCGCTGTAATGCTTTACTTTATCACTAAGCGGTAGCGATAGTCGTGGAAGCATGAGATTGGCGAGACGACAACGATGCTACGATGGAGATCAAGGTGTCGCGCCGGTGACGATGGTGATCACGACGGTGCTTCAAGGATGGAGATCACAGGCACAAGATGATGATGGCCATATCATATCACTTATATTGATTGCATGTGATGTTTATCTTTTATGCATTTTATCTTGCTTTTATTGACGGTAGCATTATAAGATGATCTCTCACTAATTATCAAGAAGTGTTCTCCCTGAGTATGCACCGTTGCGAAAGTTCTTCGTGATGAGACACCACGTGATGATCGGGTGTGATAGGCTCTACGTTCAAATACAACGGGTGCAAAACAGTTGCACACGCGGAATACTCAGGTTATACTTGACGAGCCAAGCATATACAGATATGGCCTCGGAACACGAAGACCGAAAGGTCGAGCGTGAATCATATAGTAGATATGATCAACATAGTGATGTTCACCAATGAAACTACTCCATCTCACGTGATGATCGGACATGGTTTAGTTGACTTGGATCACGTAATCACTTAGAGGATTAGAGGGATGTCTATCTAAGTGGGAGTTCTTTAAGTAATATGATTAATTGAACCTAAATTTATCATGAACTTAATACCTGATAGTATCTTGCTTATGTATGTTTGATTGTAGATAGATGGCCCATGTTGTTGTTCCGTTGAATTTTAATGCGTTCCTTGAGAAAGCAAAGTTGAAAGATGATGGTAGCAATTACACGGACTGGGTCCCTAACTTGAGGATTATCCTCATTGCTGCACAGAAGAATTACGTCCTGGAAGCACCGCTGGGTGCCAGGCCTGCTGCTGGAGCAACACCAGATGTTATGAATGTCTGGCAGAGCAAAGCTGATGACTACTCGATAGTTCAGTGTGCCATGCTTTACGGCTTAGAATCGGGACTTCAATGACGTTTTGAACGTCATGGAGCATATGAGATGTTCCAGGAGTTGAAGTTAATATTTCAAGAAAATGCCCGGATTGAGAGATATGAAGTCTCCAATAAGTTCTATAGCTACAAGATGGAGGAGAACAGTTCTGTCAGTGAGCATATACTCAAAATGTCTGGGTATAATAATCACTTGATTCAATTGGGAGTTAATCTTCCAGATGATTGCGTCATTGACAGAATTCTCCAATCACTGCCACCAAGCTACAAGAGCTTCGTGATGAACTATAATATGCAAGGGATGAATAAGACTATTCCCGAGCTCTTCGCAATGCTGAAAGCTGCGGAGGTAGAAATCAAGAAGGAGCATCAAGTGTTGATGGTCAACAAGACCACTAGTTTCAAGAAAAAGGGCAAAGGGAAGAAGAAGGGGAACTTCAAAAAGAACAGCAAGCAAGTTGCTACTCAAGAGAAGAAACCCAAACCTGGACCTAAGCCTGAAACTGAGTGCTTCTACTGCAAGCAGACTGGTCACTGGAAGCGGAAGTGCCCCTAGTATTTGGCGGATAAGAAGGATGGCAAGGTGAACAAAGGTATATGTGATATACATGGTATTGATGTGTACCTTACTAATGCTTGCAGTAGCACCTGGGTATTTGATACTGGTTCTGTTGCTAATATTTGCAACTCGAAACAGGGACTACGGATTAAGCGAAGATTAGCTAAGGACGAGGTGACGATGCGCGTGGGAAACGGTTCCAAAGTCGATGTGATCGCAGTCGGCACGCTACCTCTACATCTACCTTCGGGATTAATATTAGACCTAAATAATTGTTATTTGGTGCCAGCGTTAAGCATGAACATTATATCTGGATCTTGTTTGATGCGAGACGGTTATTCATTTAAATCAGAGAATAATGGTTGTTCTATTTATATGAGTAATATCTTTTATGGTCATGCACCCTTGAAGAGTGGTCTATTCTTATTGAATCTCGATAGTAGTAACACACATATTCATAATGTTGAAGCCAAAAGATGCAGAGTTGATAATGATAGTGCAACTTATTTGTGGCACTGTCGTTTAGGTCATATCGGTGTAAAGCGCATGAAGAAACTCCATACTCATGGACTTTTGGAACCACTTGATTATGAATCACTTGGTACTTGCGAACCGTGCCTTATGGGTAAGATGACAAAAACACCATTCTCCGGTACTATGGAGAGAGCAACAAATTTGTTGGAAATCATACATACAGATGTATGTGGTCCGATGAACGTTGAGGCTCGTGGCGGATATCATTATTTTCTCACCTTCATAGATGACTTAAGCAGATATGGGTATATCTACTTAATGAAACACAAGTCTGAAACATTTGAAAAGTTCAAAGAATTTCAGAGTGAAGTTGAAAATCATCGTAACAAGAAAATAAAATTCCTACGATCTGATCGTGGAGGAGAATATTTGAGTTACGAGTTTGGTGTACATTTGAAAAATTGTGGAATAGTTTCGCAACTCACGCCACCCGGAACACCACAGCGTAATGGTGTGTCCGAACGTCGTAATTGTACTTTACTAGATATGGTGCGATCTATGATGTCTCTTACTGATTTACCACTATCGTTTTGGGGATATGCTCTAGAGAAGGCCGCATTCACGTTAAATAGGGCACCATCAAAATCCGTTGAGATGACGCTTTATGAACTGTGGTTTGGCAAGAAATCAAAGTTGTCGTTTCTGAAAGTTTGGGGCTGCGATGCTTATGTGAAAAAGCTTCAACCTGATAAGCTCGAACCCAAATCGGAGAAATGTGTCTTCATAGGATATCCAAAGGAAACTATTGGATACACCTTCTATCACAGATCCGAAGGCAAGACTTTTGTTGCTAAATTCGGAAACTTTCTGGAGGAGTTTCTCTCGAAAGAAGTGAGTGGGAGGAAAGTAGAACTTGACGAGGTAACTATACCTACTCCCTTATTGGAAAGTAGTACATCACAAAAACCTGTTTCTGTGACACCTACACCAGTTAGTGAGGAAGCTAATGATGATGATCATGAAACTTCAGAACAAGATACTACTGAACCTCGTAGATCAACCAAAGTGAGATCCGCGCCAGAGTGGTACGGTAATCCTGTTCTGAAAGTCATGCTACTAGATCATGATGAACCTACGAACTATGAAGAAGCGATGGTGAGCCCAGATTCCGCAAAATGGCTTGAAGCCATGAAATCTGAGATGGGATCCATGTATGAGAACAAAGTATGGACTTTGGTTGACTTGCCCGATGATCGGCAAGCAATTGAGAATAAATGGATCTTCAAGAAGAAGACTGACGCTGACGGTAATATTACTATCTACAAAGCTCAACTTGTCGCAAAAGGTTTTTGGCAAGTTCAAGGGATTGACTACGATGAGACCTTCTCACCCGTAGCGATGCTTAAGTCTGTCCGAATCATGTTAGCAATTGCCGCATTTTATGATTATGAAATTTGGCAGATGGATGTCAAAACTGCATTCCTGAATGGATTTCTGGAAGAAGAGTTGTATATGATGCAACCAGAAGGTTTTGTCGATCCAAAGGGAGCTAACAAAGTGTGCAAGCTCCAGCGATCCATTTATGGATTGGTGCAAGCCTCTCGGAGTTGGAATAAACGCTTTGATAGTGTGATCAAAGCATTTGGTTTTATACAGACTTTTGGAGAAGCCTGTATTTACAAGAAAGTGAGTGGGAGCTCTGTAGCATTTCTGATATTATATGTGGATGACATATTACTAATTGGAAATGATATAGAATTTCTGGATAGCATAAAGGGATACTTGAATAAGAGTTTTTCAATGAAAGACCTCGGTGAAGCTGCTTACATATTAGGCATTAAGATCTATAGAGATAGATCAAGACGCTTAATTGGACTTTCACAAAGCACATACCTTGACAAAGTTTTGAAGAAGTTCAAAATGGATCAAGCAAAGAAAGGGTTCTTGCCTGTGTTACAAGGTGTGAAGTTGAGTAAGACTCAATGCCCGACCACTGCAGAAGATAGAGAGAAAATGAAAGATGTTCCCTATGCTTCAGCCATAGGCTCTATCATGTATGCAATGCTGTGTACCAGACCTGATGTGTGCCTTGCTATAAGTCTAGCAGGGAGGTACTAAAGTGATCCAGGAGTGGATCACTGGACAGCGGTCAAGAACATCCTGAAATACTTGAAAAGGACTAAGGATATGTTTCTCATATATGGAGGT
The DNA here is from genome assembly GCF_018294505.1 of Triticum aestivum. NCBI lineage: Eukaryota > Viridiplantae > Streptophyta > Magnoliopsida > Poales > Poaceae > Triticum > Triticum aestivum. The sequence continues at coordinate 431,835,950 of NC_057794.1, read as the reverse complement.
GATAAAGAGCTCATCGTAAAAGGTTACATTGATGCAAGCTTTGACACTGATCCGGACGATTCTAAATCACAAACCGGGTACGTGTTTACATTAAACGGTGGAGCTGTCAGTTGGTGCAGTTCTAAACAAAGCGTTGTGGCGGGATCTACATGTGAAGCGGAGTACATAGCTGCTTCGGAAGCAGCAAATGAAGGAGTCTGGATGAAGGAGTTCATATCCGATCTAGGTGTCATACCTAGTGCATTGGGTCCAATGAAAATCTTTTGTGACAATACTGGTGCAATTGCCTTGGCAAAGGAATCCAGATTTCACAAGAGAACCAAGCACATCAAGAGACGCTTCAATTCCATCCGGGATCTAGTCCAGGTGGGAGACATAGAGATTTGCAAGATACATACGGATCTGAATGTTGCAGACCCGTTGACTAAGCCTCTTCCACGAGCAAAACATGATCAACACCAAGGCTCCATGGGTGTTAGAATCATTACTGTGTAATCTAGATTATTGACTCTAGTGCAAGTGGGAGACTGAAGGAAATATGCCCTAGAGGCAATAATAAAGTTATTATTTATTTACTTATATCATGATAAATGTTTATTATTCATGCTAGAATTGTATTAACCGGAAACATAATACATGTGTGAATACATAGACAAACGGAGTGTCACTAGTATGCCTCTACTTGACTAGCTCGTTAATCAAAGATGGTTATGTTTCCTAACCATGAACAAAGAGTTGTTATTTGATTAACGGGATCACATCATTAGGTGAATGATCTGATTGACATGACCCATTCCATTAGCTTAGCACCCGATCGTTTAGTATGTTGCTATTGCTTTCTTCATAACTTATACATGTTCCTATGACTATGAGATTATGCAACTCTCGTTTGCCAGAGGAACACTCTGTGTGCTACCAAACGTCACAACGTAAATGGGTGATTATAAAGGTACTCTACATGTGTCTCCAAAGGTACATGTTGGGTTGGCGTATTTCGAGATTAGGATTTGTCAGTTCGATTGTCGGAGAGGTATCTCTGGGCCCTCTCGGTAATGCACATCACATAAGCCTTGCAAGCATTGCAACTAATGAGTTAGTTGCGAGATGATGTATTACGAAACGAGTAAAGAGACTTGCCGGTAACGAGATTGAACTAGGTATTGAGATACCGACGATCGAATCTCGGGCAAGTAACATACCGATGACAAAGGGAACAACGATGTTGTTATGTGGTCTGACCGATAAAGATCTTCGTAGAATATGTAGGAGCCAATATGAGCATCCAGGTTCCACTATTGGTTATTGACCGGAGACGTGTCTCGGTCATGTCTACATTGTTCTCGAACCCGTAGGGTCCGCACGCTTAAGGTTTCGATGACAGTTATATTATGAGTTTATGAGTTTTGATGTACCGAAGTTAGTTCGGAGTCCCGGATGTGATCACGGACATGACGAGGAGTCTCGAAATGGTCGAGACATAAAGATTGATATATTGGACGGCTATATTCGGACATCGGAAGTGTTCCGGGTGATTTCGGAGAAAACCGGAGAGCCGGAGGGTTACCGGAACCCCCCCGGGAGAAGTAATGGGCCATATGGGCCTTAGTGGAGAGAGAGGGGCAGCCAAAGGTGGGCCGCACGCCTCCCCCCCTGGTCCGAATTGGACTAGGAGAGGGGGGGGCGGCGCCCCCCTTTCCTTCTCCCTCCCCACTTCTTTCCCCCTCCTAGTAGGAGTCCTACTCCTACTAGGAGGAGGACTCCTCCTTGGCGCGCCATAGGGGCCGGCCGGCCTCCTCCCCTTGATCCTTTATATACGGGGGCAGGGGGCACCCCTAGACACACAAGTTGATCCACGTGATCATATTCTCAGCCTTGTGCGGTGCCCCCTTCCATAATCCTCGATAATATTGTAGCGGTGCTTAGGCGAAGCCCTGCGACGATAGTACATCAAGATTGTCACCACGCTGTCGTGCTGACGGAACTCTTCCTCGACACTTTGCTGGATCGGAGTCCGGGGATCGTCATCGAGCTGAACGTGTGCTAAAACTCGGAGGTGTCGTGGTTTCGGTGCTTGATCGGTCGGGCCGTGAAGACGTACGACTACATCAACTGCGTTGTGCTAACGCTTCCGCTGTCGGTCTACAAGGGTACGTAGATCACACTCTCCCCTCTCATTGCTATGCATCACCATGATCTTGCGTGTGCGTAGGAATTTTTTTGAAATTACTACGAAACCCAACAACAATACTATCAAGGATTATGGTGGAGGAGGGCACCGCACACAGCTAATAGATCTCAAGGATCAATTGTTGTGTCTATGGGGTGCCCCTGCCCTCGTATATAAAGGAGCAAGGGGGGAGGCGGCTGGTCTAGGAGGAGGGCGCGCCAAAGGGGGAGTCCTACTCCCACCGGGAGTAGGACTCCTCCTTCCCTTGTTGGAGTAGGAGAGAAGGAAAGAGGGGAGAGGAACAAGGAAAAGGGGGCTGCACCCCTTGTCCAATTCGGACCAGAGGGGGGGCGCGCACCTCCTTCCTTTTGTCCTCTCTCCTCTATTCCCGTATGGCCCAATAAGGCCCATATACTTCCCGGCGAATTCCCGTAACTCTCCGGTACTCCAAAAAATACCCGAATCACTCGGAACCTTTCCGATGTCCGAATATAGTCGTCCAATATATCGATCTTTACGTCTTGACCATTTCGAGAATCCTCGTCATGTCCCCAATCTCATCCGGGACTCCGAACTCCTTTGGTACATCAAAAACCATAAACTCATAATATAACTGTCATCGAAACCTTAAGCGTGCGGACCCTACGGGTTCGAGAACAATGTAGACATGACCGAGACACGTCTCCGGTCAATAACCAATAGCGAAACCTGGATGCTCATATTGGTTCCCACATATTCTACGAAGATCTTTTATCGGTCAAACTGCATAACAATATATGTTGTTCCCTTTGTCATCAGTACGTTACTTGCCCGAGATTTGATCGTCGGTATCTCAATACCTAGTTCAATCTCGTTACCGGCAAGTCCCTTTATTCGTTCCGTAATACATCATCCCGCAACTAACTCATTAGTTGCAATGCTTGCAAGGCTTATAGTGATGTGCATTACCGAGTGGGCCCAGAGATACCTCTCTGACAATCAGAGTGACAAATCCTAATCTCGAAATACGCCAACCCAACAAGTACCTTCGGAGACACCTGTAGAGCACCTTTATAATCACCCAGTTACGTTGTGACGTTTGGTGGCACACAAAGTGTTCCTCCGGTAAATGGGAGTTGCATAATCTCATAGTCATAGGAACATGTATAAGTCATGAAGAAAGCAGTAGCAACAAACTAAACGATCAAGTGCTAAGCTAACGAAATGGGTCAAGTCAATCACATCATTATCCTAATGATGTGATCCCGTTAATCAAATGACAACTCATGTCTATGGTTAGGAAACATTACCATCTTTGATTAACGAGCTAGTCAAGTAGAGGCATACTAGTGACACTTTGTTTGTCTATGTATTCACACATGTATTATGTTTCCGGTTAATACAATTCTAGCATGAATAATAAACATTTATCATGATATAAGGAAATAAATAATAACTTTATTATTGCCTCTAGGGCATATTTCCTTTAGGTGCTGCCCGAGTCGCCCCGCGTGTCGGCTTGCAACCCGATCCCCGGCTTCCACGTCTACCCGCAAGCCTCCCGCCTCTCCGGCGAGTGCTCGCCCGACGTGAGCGTGGTCGCGCCTTCCACGCCTGCGCCCGCACCCATCGACCTCAACACCACCCCGGTGGTCGGTGGCTCGTCATCCGGCGGCACGAGGAAACGCGCGCGTCAGACGCCGGCCGGCGGGCTCCCGGACGCCCGCAACCTGTTCGAGGATATGTCGTCCGCCGTCGACGAGGACTACATGCAGAACCTCATCTTCGAGGGCGGTGCGCCGGCCGCTGGCTACGATCCTGACGAGACACAAAGCCAGGACGGCCGCAGGGCGTTCACGCCCGCCGCTGGCTATGATGCCGATCAGGCGGCCTTCATGCTTGATTAGGTCGGCAACGACCTGGCCAGCTTCCCCCTCGACCACGAGTTCCCGAACGACTACGGGCTATAGGAGAAGGACGATTGCGACATCAAAGTGGAGCCTTTGTTCGAGGACGAGCTCGCCAACCAAGCCGCCGGTCCTAAGCCGAAGCGCAAGAGCAAGCGCATGAATGCGTACACAGCGGCCGAGGACAAACTTCTTTGCAAGTGTGGGCGTGATATTGGACAAGACCCCAAGACGGGCACCGAGCAAAAGCATTCAACCTTTTGGATTCGTGTCCACCGAGAGTTTCATGAGCGCAAGAAGTTGCCACCTTACCAATTTGTGAGCACGCGCGGGTGGGTCTCCATTTCCAAGCGGTGGAGGGTGATCCAACAAAGTGCAACAAGTTTTGCGCCACTCTTGAGAGCGTCAAGGCCCGCCCCATGAGCGGCATCAGCATGCAAGACATGGTATGCTAGCAATCAAGCCGCCCTCTTTTGTGTCATCAAGTTCATCCTTTGCGTGTTCATTTGCATATCACTTGCCCATATGCTTGCATGGAAACATTTTGTAGGCATTGCAAGCTTTGGAGGCATTCAAGGTTCAGCCCAATGGCAAATGCTTCAACCTCTCTCATTGCTACCGGGTCATCAAGGACGAGGAGAAGTTCAAGGCGCAATATGCCGCACTCAAGGCACGTGGGAGGAAGAAAGCCATGGAGGATGTTGGGGAGGGTGAGCCAGCACGGCCGCGGGGGAAGACCAACTCCAAGAAGGAGGACAAGCGAGATGCGGCCTCCAACGCCTTGATCGCAAGCGTGGACGGCATGATGATAAGAAGGACTCAAGGGAGGAGGAGCGCCGGTGTTTCAAGGCGGAGCAAATGGATGCTTTCATGGAGATCCAAAGGAGGAGGCTTGATCTGGATGCCGAGAAGCAAGCCAAGATGTTCGAGCTCGAGGCAGAGAAGCAAGCCAAGATGCTAGAGATCGAGGCCGCCAACGCCAAGACCAAGGCGAAAGAAGTGGCTCTCACGAGCATGATGACCGGTATGGAGATCATGAAGGTGGATCTCAACACCGTGTCGCCAAGGAAGAGGGCGTGGTTCGAGAAGATGCAGGCCGACATGCTCAAGTTCAACGACGAGTGATCTATGGCGGCGAGCGTCATCTTTTTTGTATGCCGGCAGGTGTGCCAGCATGACCACGGGAGCCGCGATGGCGTGGTTGAACTCAAGTCCCACCTTTTTTGTGCTGGCATGTGTACCGGCCGGCTGGCGAGTGCGCCAGCATGAACTGTGGTGATAATTTCTGAAGCCGGCATTGTATGACGGCGCTGGCATGGTGCCGGCATGAGACATGGCCGCTGGCATGATCGGCCGCGGGCCTTTTTTATTTAAAAGTTGAATGCGGACATGAAATGGGTCGACGCGTTGGGTGCACTGCCGACCCAAATGAAAAACTGGGCGGACGTCGGGCAGGCGGACGACCCAAACAGACGAAAAGCAGACAAATGCACCGTCCGTTTGGGTCGGCCCGTTGGAGTTGCTCTAATATATCCAGAAGAATTACGAGCTACAACCCCCACACTGACTGCATTAGTACTTGTCACAAAACTGGCGTCAACATTGATCTTGATATAGTCATTAAGGAAGATGTCCACGACACATGATCTTTTAACGGTGCATAATCAGCTACAACACAAGAGCATGAAAAGTGTCTTCGCCTTCTACACCGCAAAATAGAACACATACCCGAATCAGTCTAATGGTGCTTAACTCTATTCATCTGGACCGCCAAACTATTGGTTGCAGCTCGCCATGAAAAAAAATCTGATCTTCTAAGGGATATTAGCCTTCCAAATTAACTCCCAAATTCCCCTTTCCCCCTTTGGTTCGCCACTAGATTGGCCAACGGTATCCTGACTATCCTTCAATTTAAGCGAAAAATTGTACGCGCTTTTAATAGAAAATGTACCATTCTTCTCATGGTGCCATGCTGGCAACAAAATCCTCATCCCTAGAGGTCTGGATACGAATCTTAAGAATTTCCTCCGCATCATGTGGATAGAAAAGATACCTAATCAATTTTTCATCCCAACACTTACATCCGCTCATGAATAAATCGGATACCTAATGTAACTTGGTATTATGCCTTCTAGCTGAAATTTTAAGCCATGCGCCCTAGATATCCAATTATCCCTCCAAATATTAATACTAGATCCCTCGCATACCCGCTAAATGATCCCCTTCTTAAGAAGTTCCAGGCCATGTGTAATACCTTACCACGTCACTAAAGTAGCTTGTGAAAACACCGTATCTAGAATATGTGCCTGAGGATAATACTTTGCCTTGATCAACTTCCCACATAGTAAGTTCGGATAAACCAACAATTGCCATGCATGTTTGGCCAAAAGAGTTTGATTAAAAAGTTTGAGATCATGAAAGCCCGTGCCACCCTTACCTTTAGGTCTTGTTAGTCTGTCCCATGCCAATCAATGTGTTTCCTTCTATCTTCTTCATCTACCCACCAAAAATTCCTTATAATCTGGGATAACTCCTCACAAAGAGAAACTTGAAATTTGAAAATCCCCATAGCGTACACAGGTAGAGCCTGAATTATTGTTTTGATTAAATCTTCCTTGACTCCACAAGAAGCATATTTTTCAATCCAGTCAGAAAGCTTTTTCAAAAACTTGTCCTTAGTATACTGAAAATTATCAGCCTCCATTCTACCCTATGGGACTGGTAATCGAAGATATCTATCCTCGAACCACTCCATAGTAACTTTTAAGATAACCATAATATTCACTTGTTTCTCCATACTACACTTTTTCCCAAACATCATGGAACACTTATCAGGGCTTAATAACTATCCAATTCCCTTCTCATATACCGTCAGGATATTTTTAATTGCTAACACTTGACCGAATGATCCCTTGAAAAATAACAGACTATTATCTGCAAAGGGAAAGTATCAGGTACTCCCATCCTTGGGGTAATCCCGGTGCTCCAAGTTTAAAAAACATTCAAAAATATTTCAAAAAATTCTGGAAAAAGGTAAATGTTCACAAGGAATGTAACTACAACCTCTAAAAATTTCAAGTACAAACTTGAAATGTACATCAAGAAACAAAAATGTGAAATCTGGCATGAATAGTGTAAGAAAAAGACAAAATCAACATTGACACTATTCATATCTGGATTTCACATTTTTGTTTCTCAATGTACATTTTGAGTTTGGACCTGAAATTTCTAGGGGTTGTAGTTATATTCCTTGCGAACATTCCCTTTTTAAAACAATTTGAAAAGATTTAAGATTTGTTTTTGAACTTGTAGCACCGGGAGTACCCCAAGGATGGGAGTACCAGATATTTCCCCTATCTGCAAATAACAAGTGAGAAATACAATGAACTTGTATATTCAGTTTGAATTCTTGAAGAACTTGAAGGAAGTAGGCCCTAGAGGCAATAATAAAGTTATTATTTATTTCCTTATACCATGATAAATGTTTATTATTCATGCTAGAATTGTATTAACCTGAAACTTAGTACATGTATGAATACATAGACAAATAGAGTGTCCCTCGTATGCCTCTACTAGAACTAGCTCGTTAATCAAAGATGGTTAAGTTTCCTAACCATAGACATGTGTTGTCATTTGATGAATGGGATCACATCTTTATAGAATGATGTGATGGACAAGACCCATCCGTTAGCTTGGCATAATGATTGTATAGTTTTATTGCTATTGTTTTCTTCATAACTTATACATGTTCCTCTGACTATGATATTATGCAACTCCCGAATACCGCAGGAACACCTTGTGTGCTATCAAACGTCACAACGTAACTAGGTGATTATAAACAGGCTATACAGGTGTCTCCGATGGTGTTTCTTGAGTTGGCATAGATCAAGATTAGGATTTGTCACTCTGATTATCGGAGAGGTATCTTTGGGCCCTCTCGGTAATGCACATTACTATAAGCCTTGCAAGCAATGTGACTAATGAGTTAGTTGTGGGATGTTGCATTATGGAACAAGTAAAGAGACTTGCCGGTAACGAGATTGAACTAGGTATGATGATACCGATGATCGAATCTTGGGCAAGTAACATACCGATGACAAAGGGAACAACGTATGTTGTTATGCGGTTTGACCGATAAAGATCTTCGTAGAATATGTCAGAACCAATATGAGCATCCAGGTTCCGCTATTGGTTATTGACCGGAGATGAGTCTCGATCATGTCTATGAAGGAAATATGCCCCAGACGCAATAATAAAGTTGTTATTTATATTTCCTTATATCATGATAAATTTTTATTATTCATGCTAGAATTGTATTAACCGGAAACTTAAAAATGTGTGAATACATAGACAAACAGAGTGTCACTAGTATGCCTCTACTTGACTAGCTCGTTAATCAAAGATGGTTAAGTTTCCTAGCCATGGACAAGAGTTGTCATTTTATGAACGAGATCACATCATTAGAGAATGATGTGATTGACTTGACCCATTTGTTAGCTTAGCACTATGATCATCTAGTTTATTGCTATTGCTTTCTTCATAACTTATACATGTTCCTATGACTATGAGATTGTGCAACTCCCGAATACCGGAGGAACACTTAGTGTGCTATCAAACGTCACAACGTAACTGGATGATTATAAAGATGCTCTACAGGTGTCTCTGATGGTGTTTGTTGAGTTGGCATAGATCGAGATTAGGATTTGTCACTCCGTGTATCGGAGAGGTATCTCTGGGCCCTCTCGGTAATGCACATCACTATAAGCCTTCCAAGCAATGTGACTAATGAATTAGTTGTGGGATGATGCATTACAGAACGAGTAAAGAGACTTGCCGATAACGAGATTGAACTAGGTATTGAGATACTGACGATCGAATCTTGGGCAAGTAACATACCGATGACAAAGGGAACAACGCATGTTGTTATGCGGTTTGACTGATAAAGATCTTCGTGGAATATGTAGGAACCAATATGAGCATCTAGGTTCAGCTATTGGTTATTGACCGGAAGTGAGTCTCGGTCATGTCTACATAGTTCTCGAACCCGTAGGGTACGCACGCTTAACATTCAGTGACGATCGATATTATGAGTTTAAGTCTTTTGATGTACCAAAGGTAGTTCGGAGTCCCGGATATGATCACGGACATACTGAGGAGTCTCGAAATGGTCGAGACATAAAGATTGATATATTGGAAGGCTATGTTTGGACATCGGAATGGTTCTGGGTGAGTTTGGGCATTTACCAGAGTACTGGGGAGTTACCGGAACCCCCGTGAGTCATTGGGCCTTAATGGGCCTTAGTGGGAGAGAGGAGGAGGCGGCCAAGGTGGGGGCGCCCCCCAAGCCCAATCCGAATTGGGGTGGGGGCTGGCCCCCCTTTCCTTCTCCCTCTCTCCTTCTTCCTTCTTCTCCTACTCCAACTAGGGAAGGGGGGAGTAGGATTCCCCCCTTGGGCGCGCCATGAGAGGGCCGGCCCTCCCCTCCTCCACTCCTTTATATATGGGGGAAGGGGGCACCCCATAGACACACAAGTTGATTGTTTAGCCGTGTGCGGTGCCCCCCTCCACAAATTTCCACCTCGGTCATATTGTTGTAGAGCTTAGGCGAAGCCCTGCGTCGGTAACTTCATCATCACCGTCATCACGCCGTCGTGCTGATGAAACTCTCCCTCGACCTCAGCTGGATCTAGAGTTCGTGGGATGTCACCAAGATGAACGTGTGCAGATCGCGGAGGTGCCATACCTTCCGTGCTAGGATCGGTCGGATCGTGAAGACATACGATTACATCAACCGCGTTGTCATAACGCTTCCGCTTACGGTCTACGAGGGTATGTGGACAACACTCTCCCCTCTCATTGCTATGCATCACCTAGATGGATCTTGCGTGTGCGTAGGATTTTTTTTTTGAAATTGCTGCATTCCCCAACAGAGATATCAGAGCCAAGTCTATGCGTAGATGTTATATGCACGAGTAGAACACAAAGGAGTTGTGGGCGTGAGTATATACATATTACTTGCTGTCACTAGTTGATTCTTGATTCAGTGGTATTGTTGGATGAAGCGGCTCAGACCGATATTACGCGTACGCTTACGCGAGACTAGTTCTACCGACGTGCTTCACACACAAGTGGCTAGTGGGTGTCTATTTCTCCAACCTTAGTTGAATCGGTTTCAATGAACAAGGTTCTTTCTGAAGATCAAAAAGCAAACACTATACTACGTTGTGGTTTTGATGCGTAGGTAAGAACGGTTCTTGCTAGCATCCCGTAGCAGCCACGTAAAACTTGCAACAACAAAGTAGAGGACGTCTAACTTGCTTTTGCAGGGCATGATGTGATGTGATATGGTCAATACGTGATTATATAAATTGTTGTATGAGATGATCATGTTTTGTAACACAGTTATCGGCAACTGGCAGGAGCCATATGGTTTTTGCTTTATTGTATGAAATGCAATCGCCATATAATTGCTTTACTTTATCACTAACCGGTAGCGATAGTCGTAGAAGCAATAGTTGGTGAGACGACAATGATGCTTCGATGGAGATCAAGGTGTCAAGCCGGTGACGATGGTGATCATGACGGTGCTTTGGAGATGGAGATCAAAGGCACAAGATGATGATGGCCATATCATATCACTTATATTTGATTACATGTGATGTTTATCCTTTATGCATCTTAGTTTGCTTAGTTTGGGCTCATCATCTCTCACTAAATTTCAAGGTACAAGTGTTCTCCCTGAGTATGCACCATTGCTATAGTTCATCGTGCCGAGACACCACGTGATGATCGGGTGTGATAAGCTCTACGTTCACATACACGGGTGCAAGCCAGTTTTTGCACATGCATAATACTCGGGTTAAACTTAACGAGCCTAGCATATACAGATATGGCATCGGAACACTGAGACCGAAAGGTCGAGCGTGAATCATATAGTAGATATGATCAACATAGTGATGTTCACCATTGAAAACTACTCCATCTCACGTGATGATCGGACATGGTTTAGTTTATATGGATCACGTGATCACTTAGATGATTAGAGGGATGCCTATCTAAGTGGGAGTTCTTAAGTAATATGATTAATTAAACTTTAATTTATCATGAACGTAGTACCTGATAGTATTTTGCATGTCTATGTTTTTGTAGATAGATGGCCCATGTTGTTGTTCCATTGAATTTTAATGCGTTCCTAGAAAAATCTAAGTTGAAAAATGATGGTAGCAACTACACAGACTGGGTCCGTAACTTGAGGATTATCCGCATTGTTGCACAAAAGAATTATGTCCTAGAAGCACCGCTGGGTGACAAACCTGCTGCAGATACTGCTGAGGACGTTAAGAACGTCTGGCAAAGCAAATCTGATGACTACTCGATAGTTCAGTGTGCCATGCTTTAAGGCTTAGAACCGGGACTTCAACGACATTTTGAACGTCATGGAGCATATGAGATGTTCTAGGAGTTGAAGTTAATATTTCAAGCAAATGCCCGGATTGAGAGATATGAAGTCTCCAATAAGTTCTACAAATCCAAAATGGCGGAGAATAGTTCTGTCAGTGAACATATACTCAGAATGTTTGGGTACCACAACCACTTGACTCAGCTGGGAGTTAATCTTCCTGATGATAGTGTCATTGACAGAGTTCTTCAATCACTGCCACCAAGCTACAAGAGCTTCATGATGAACTATAATATGCAAGGGATGGATAAGAAAATTCCCGTGCTCTTCGCAATGCTAAAGGTTGCGGAGGTAGAAATCAAGAAGGAGCATCAAGTGTTGATGGTTAACAAGACCGTTAGTTTCAAGAAAAAGGGTAAAGGGAAGAAGAAAGGGAACTTCAAAAAGGACGGCAAACAAGTTGCTGCTCAAGAGAAGAAACCCAAGTCTGGACCTAAGCCTGAGACTGAGTGCTTCTACTGCAAACAGACTGGTCACTAGAAGCGGAACTGCCCCAAGTATTTGGCAGATAAGAAGGATGGCAAGGTGAACAAAGGTATATGTGATATACATGTTATTGATGTGTACCTTACTAATGCTCGCAGTAGCGCCTGGTTATTTGATATTGGTTCTGTTGCTAATATTTGCAACTCGAAACAGGGGCTACATATTAAGCAAATATTGGCTAAGGACGAGGTGACGATGCACATGGCAAAGTCCATGTGATCGCCGTCGGCACACTACCTCTACATCTACCTTCGGGATTAGTATTAGACCTGAATAATTGTTATTTGGTGCCAGCGTTAAGCATGAACATTATATCTGGATTTTGTTTGATGCGAGACAGTTATTCATTTATATCAGAGAATAATGGTTGTTCTATTTATATGAGTAATATCTTTTATGGTCATGCACCCTTGATGAGTGGTCTATTTTTACTAAATCTTGATAGTAGTGATACACATATTCATAGTATTGAAGCCAAAAGATATAAGTTTAATATTGATAGCGCAACTTATTTGTGGCACTGCCATTTAGGTCATATTGGTGTAAAGCGCATGAAGAAACTCCATGCTGATGGACTTTTGGAATCACTTGATGCTTGCGAATCATGCCTCATGGGCAAGATGACTAAGACTCCGTTCTCCGGAACAATGGAACAAGCAACAGACTTATTGGAAATAATACATACTGATGTATGCGGTCCAGTGAGTGTTGATACTCGTGGCGGGTATCATTATTTTCCGACCTTCACAGATGATTTGAGCAGATATGGGTATATCTACTTAATGAAACATAAGTCTGAAACATTTGAAAAGTTCAAAGAATTTCAGAGTGAAGTGGAAAATCATCGTAACAAGAAAATAAAGTTTCTACGATCTGATCGTGGAGGAGAATATTTGAGTTACGAGTCTGGTCTTCATTTGAAACAATGCGGAATAGTTTCGCAACTCATGCCACCTGGAACACCACAGCGTAATGGTGTGTCTGAACATCATAAGCGCACTTTATTAGATATGGTGCGATCTATGATGTCTCTTACTGATTTACCGCTATTGTTTTGGGGTTATGCTCTAGAGACGGCTGCATTCACGTTAAATAGGGCACCATCAAAATCCGTTGAGACAAAACCTTATGAACTGTGGTTTGGCAAGAAACCAAAGTTGTCGTTTCTTAAAGTTTGGGGCTGCGATGCTTATGTGAAAAGGCTTCAACCTGATAAGCTCGAACCCAAATCAGAGAAATGTGTCTTCATAGGATACCCAAAGGAGACTGTTGGGTACACCTTCTATCACAGATCCGAAGGCAAGATATTCGTTGCTAAGAATGGATCCTTTCCAGAGGAGTTTCTCTCGAAAGAAGTGAGTGGGAGGAAAGTAGAACTTGATGAGGTAACTGTACCTGCTCCCTTATTGGAAAGTAGTTCATCAAAGAGAATCAGTTTCAGTGATTCCTACACCAGTAAGTGAGGAAGCTAATGATGATGATAATGAAACTTCTGATCAAGTTACTACCGAACCTCGTAGGTCAACCAGAGTAAGATCCGCACCAGAGTAGTATGGTAATCCTGTTCTGGAGGTCATGTTACTTGACCATGACGAATCTACGAACTATGAGGAAGCGATGATGAGCCCAGATTCTGCAAAATGGCTTGAGGCCATGAAATCTGAGATGGGATCCATGTATGAGAACAAAGTGTGGACTTTGGTTGACTTGCTCGATGATCGGCAAGCCATAGAGAATAAATGGATCTTCAAGAAGAAGACTGACGCTGACGGTAATGTTACTTTCTACAAAGCTCGACTTGTTGCAAAAGGTTTTTGACAAGTTCAAGGAGTTGACTACGATGAGACCTTCTCACCCGTAGCGATGCTCAAGTCCATCCGAATCATGTTAGCAATTGATGCATTTTATGGTTATGAAATTTGGCAAATGGATGTCAAAGCCGCATTCCTGAATGGATATCTTAAAGAAGAGTTGTATATGATGCAACCAGAAGGTTTTGTCGATCCAAAAGGTGCTAACAAAGTGTGCAAGCTCCAGCAATCCATTTATGGACTGGTGCAAGCCTCTTGGAGTTGGAATATATGCTTTGATAGTGTGATCAAAGCATATGGTTTTCAACAGACTTTTGGAGAAGCCTGTATTTACAAGAAAGTGAGTGGGAGCTCTGTAGCATTTCTGATATTATATGTAGATGACATATTGTTGATCGGAAATGATACTGAATTTCTGAATAGCATAAAAGGATACTTGAATAAGAACTTTTCAATGAAAGACCTTAGTGAAGCTGCTTATATATTAGGCATCAAAATCTATAGAGATAGATCAAGACGCTTAATTGGACTTTCACAAAGCACATACCTTGATAAAGTTTTGAAGAAGTTAAAAATGGATCAAGCAAAGAAAGGGTTCTTGCCTGTGTTACAAGGTGTGAAGTTGAGTCAGACTCAATGCCCGACCACTACAGAAGATAGAGAGAAAATGAAAGTCATTCCCTATGATTCAGCCATAGGTTCTATCATGTATGCAATGTTGTGTACTAGACCTGATGTGTGCCTTTCTATTAGTTTAGCAGGGAGGTACCAAAGTAATACAGGAGTGGATCACTAGACAGCAGTCAAGAACATCCTGAAATACCTGAAAAGGACTAAGGATATGTTTCTCGTTTATGGAGGTGACAAAGAGCTCGTCATAAATGGTTACGTCAATGTAAGCTTTGACACTGATCCGAATGACTCTAAGTCACAAACCGGATACGTATTTTTATTGAATGGTGGAGCTGTCAGTTGGTGCAGTTCCAAGCAGAGCGTCATGGCGGGATCTACGTGTGAAGTGGAGTACATAGCTGCTTCGGAAGCAGCAAATGAAGGAGTCTGGATGAAGGAGTTCATATCCGATCTAGGTGTCATACCTAGTGCATCGAGTCCAATGAAAATCTTTTGTGACAATACTTGTGCAATTGCCTTGGCAAAGGAATCCAGATTTCACAAGAGAACCAAGCACATCAAGAGACGCTTCAATTCCATCCGCGATCATGTCAAGGAGGGAGACATAGAGATTTGCAAGATACACATGGATCTGAATGTTGCAGATCCGTTGACGAGTCAAAGCCTCTCTCACGAGCAAAACATGATCAGCACCAAGACTCCATGGGTGTTAGAATCATTACAATGTAATCTAGATTATTGGCTCTAGTGCAAGTGGGAGACTGAAGGAAATATGCCCTAGAGGCAATAATAAAGTTGTTATTTATATTTCCTTATATCATGATAAATGCTTATTATTCATGGTAGAATTGTATTAACCGGAAACTTAGTACATGTGTGAATACATAGAAAAACAGAGTGTCACTAGTATGCCTCTACTTTACTAGCTCGTTAATCAAAGATGGTTAAGTTTCCTAGCCATGGACAAGAGTTGTCATTTGATGAACGGGATCACATCATTAGAGAATGATGTGATTGACTTGACCCATCTGAAGGAAATATGCCCTAGAGGCAATAATAAAGTTATTATTTATTTCCTCATTTCATGATAAATCTTTATTATTCATGCTAGAATTGTATTAACCAGAAACATAATACATGTGTGAATACATAGACAAACAGAGTGTCACTACTATGCCTCTACTTGACTAGCTCATTGATCAAAGATGGTTATGTTTCCTAACCATAGACATGAGTTGTCATTTGATAAACGAGATCACATCATTAGGAGAATGATGTGATTGACTTGGCCCATTCCGTTAGCTTAGCACTTGATCGTTTTAGTTTACTGCTATTGCTTTCTTCATGACTTATACATGTTCCTATGACTATGAGATTATGCAACTCCTGATTACCAGAGGAACACTTTGTGTGCTACCAAACGTCACAACGTAGCTGGGTGATTATAAAGGTGCTCTACAGGTGTCTCCGATGGTACTTGTTGAGTTGGCTTAGATCGAGATTAGGATTTGTCACTCCGATTGTCGGAGAGGTATCTCTGGGCCCTCTTGGTAATGCACTTCACTATAAGCCTTGCAAGCAATGCAACTAATGAGTTAGTTGCGGGATGATGCATTACGGAAACGAGTAAAGGGAATTGCCGGTAATGAGATTAAACTAGGTATTGAGATACCGACGATCGAATCTCGGGCAAGTAACATACCAATGACAAAGGGAACAACGTATGCTGTTATGCGGTTTGACTGATAAAGATCTTCGTAGAATATGTAGGAGCCAATATGAACATCCAGGTTCCGCTATTGGTTATTGACCGGAGATGTGTCTCAGTCATGTCTACATAGTTCTCGAACCCGTAGGGTCCGCACGCTTAACGTTCGGTGACGATCGGTATTATGAGTTTATGTGATTTGATGTACCGCAGGTAGTTCGGAGTCCCGGATGAGATCGGGGACACGACGAGGAGTCTCGAAATGGTCGAGACGTAAAGATCGATATATTGGACGACTATATTCGGACATCGGAAAGGTTCCGAGTGATTCCGGTATTTTTCGGAGTACCGGGGAGTTACGAGAATACGGGGAAGAAGTATTGGGCCTCATGGGCCAAGTGGTGGAAGAGAGGAGGCAGGGTGCGCGGCCCCCCTAGCCCAAACCTAATTGGACTATGGGGCCGACCCCCCTTTCCTACTTTCCCCCCCTCTTCTTCCTTCTCCCCTCCCCCCTTCCTTTCCTCCTCCTAGTAGGAGTAGGAAAGGTCATACTCCTACTAGGAGGAGGACTCGTCCTCCTGGCGCGCCCTACAGGTGCCGGCTGGCCTCCCCCCTTGCTCCTTTATATACGGGGGCAGGGGGACCCTAGAACACACAAGTTGATCATTGATCCCTTAGCCGTGTGCGGTGCCCTCCTCCACCATAATCCACCTCGATCATATCGTGGTGGTGCTTAGGCGAAGCCCTGCATCGGTAGCAACATCATCACCGTCATCACGTCGTGTGCTGAACTCGGAGGTGCCATGCGTTCGATAGTTGGATCGGTCGGATCGTGAAGACGTTCGACTACATCAACCGCGTTTTCATAACGCTTCTGCTTACGGTCTACGAGGGTACATGGACGATACTCTTCCCTCTCGTTTCTATGCATCACCATGATCTTGCGTGTGTGTAGGAAAATTTTGAAATTACTGCGTTCCCCAACACCATCCGTTAGCTTAGCACTATGATCGTTTAGTTTATTGTTATTGCTTTCTTCATAACTTATACATGTTCCTATGACCATGAGATTGTGCAACTCCCGAATACCGAGGAACACTTAGTGTGCTATCGAACGTCACAACGTAACTGGGTGATTATAGAGATGCTCTACAGGTGTCTCCATGGTGTTTGTTGAGTTGGCATAGATCGAGATTAGGATTTGTCACTCCGTGTATCGGAGAGGTATCTCTGGGCCCTCTTGGTAATGCACATCACTATAAGCCTTGCAAGCAATGTGACTAATGAGTTAGTTGCGGGATGATGCATTACGAAACGAGTAAAGAGACCTACCGGTAATGAGATTGAACTAGGTATTGAGATACCGACGATCGAATCTCGGGCAAGTAACATACCGATGACAAAGGGAACAACATATGTTGTTATGCGGTTTGACCGATAAAGAGCTTCGTAGAATATGTAGAAACCAATATGAGTATCTAGGTTCCGCTATTGGTTATTGATCGAAAGTGAGTCTCGGTCATGTCTACATAGTTCTCAAACCCGTAGGGTCCGCACGCTTAACGTTCGGTGAAGATCGGTATTATGAGTTTATGTGTTTTGATGTACCAAAGGTAGTTCGGAGTCCCGGATATGATCACAAACATGACGAGGAGTCGCGAAATGGTCGAGAAATAAAGATCGATATTTTGGAAGGCTATGTTTGGACATCGGAATGGTTCCGGGTGAGTTCGGGCATTTACCGGAGTACCGGGGACTTACCGGAACCCCCGAGGAGTCTTTGGGCCTTAATGGGCCTTAGTGGGAGAGAGGAGGAGGCGGCCAAGGTGGGGGCACCCCCCTAGCCGAATCCGAATTGGGGTGGGGGTCGGCCCCCCTTTCCTTCTCCCTCTCTCATCCTTCCTTCTTCTCCTACTCCAACTAGGGAAGGGGGAATCCTACTCCCACCGGGAGTAGGACTCCCCCCTTGGGCGCGCCATGAGAGGGCCGGCCCTCCCCTCCTCCACTCCTTTATATACGGGGGAAGGGGGCACCCCATAGACATACAAGTTGATTGTTTAGCCATGTGCGGTGCCCCGCACCACAGATTTCCACCTCGGTCATATCATTGTAGAGCTTAGTGTGGCACCCCGGCTCAGAGCGACCGGTTTACCATGCATTGCCAGCCCAGAGACCATGTCTTCTGGCAACACACAACATCTTGGTATAGAATAACAACACTTTATTGATGCTAGCGGAACATAGTTACATTACAACAGCTGTCGAGGCCAAGCGGCACACTCGGTGCGGCTGAACAATATGTACATTATTTAGTGAACATAAAGGGGCCTCGATCCGAACAACTACGTGGCAGCGGAATAACGTTGTGGCGGAAGCTCCATATCACAGGGACACTGATGTGGACACGATCTAGACTCGAACAACGCTCCTCTCCAACGACACTTTCCTGAAATCTGGCATGACACGCCAGGTCAGTACATTGAATGTACTTGCAAGCTCACAACAGGCATAATCATAATGACAAACAATATCATGATATTTAACCAATTATTAAAAATGCAACACTATATGTCTACATGTTGTGATCATGCTCGAACGTCCCTCGGGACAGCTTACCAACCGTGATCATCTCTAGATCACAAACACACCACCAAAGTGGTGTTTCTCAAGAACAACTCGTGATCCTTACGGCGATCACAGCCACGACCATCATTTGGTCCTAAATGCCTCGATGGCCTTTCTGCCATCCATCAACAATGCAAAGTTCATAGCTTAGTGTACAATTTTTATTAAATGTTGACTCATGGTGGGACCTACTACGAGGTGTCCGTAACCGTGGACTCGGCTATCGATAGATTACACACTCTGCAGAGGTAGCACACTGTACCCACACCACGGAACCCATGGCCTCGCACTCCCATTCGGGTGGACCAACGGCATTCCGTCAAAACCCCTCCATTGCCACAGCACTCTCCCGGCCACTCCGACCCAAATCCCCCACGGGCTGGTCTTGGGTGGCCTCGTGTCTACCAAAGACACCCCGACCACCGTCGTGGTCAAAACACTCCCACTCGGGGACACTCCCACTCGGGGACTCGGTACCATAATCTCATCAACGAGCACACAAGATTATGTCTGCTTATCGGGCCAGGGCAAGCACGACATAACCTTCCCTAGATGGAGGCACCGACCAGAGGCCGTGTCAATGGACTGAATGAAGGCCTTCCCACAAAGGCAAATGTGGTTGCACTGGAAAGAAACTCGATTCAGCGGCACCATGAACCAGTCAATGGTATATTCAAGTTGAGTTATATTCAGGTTTAACTTTAAACTAAAAATGACCGGTGTCATAGCATGCCATGAAATGCAAAACAACACATGCATCATATAGTGATTAAAAAAATGACCGATGTCATCCTTATACACACCAAGCATAACATCAACAACTCAAATTACTCTACTTGCTCAAATAATTCACAACTTAACCAAAATATTTTGCAACAAGTTTTATTGATTTCTTATGAAAGAAAGTAACTCCGATAAATTTCTCATATGCTTGTCAAAAAGATTTCACTATCAACAACTCTTACTTTCTTTATCACTAAGTTGGGTTCAAACATTCTGTAAGACAAGTAATATGATTAAACAAGTATTTAACAGAACATTTTCTAACAAATTATTATCAATCTAAGAGGGCAAAATATAGCTTTAAATAATTGCTAACATGCATAACAAAATTATTTCTAACATCACCTCAAATAAATCTTATCTTGCTTTGTCCACTAAACTAGTTTCACCCATTCTGTAAATCAAGCATAACAACTAACCAATATTTAACAGAATATAAATAACTCCATAATCATCTAAATGCATGGATCAATCATTTCATTCAAGTAAGAAAATCACAATTATTGAAATGGCACCATGAAAATATTGTTGTGGCTTGCCTTAGTGCAGATGAGGTTCACAAGCCTCCTCGTGATCCTCAAGACAAGCTTCACCTTCTGGAAATAGTTTTAAACACAAAAAGACAATATCAAGAACACTTCTTATAATCACCAGAAATTCTAGACAGCTCAGAAAAATCTCATCTTTGGTGAGCTGCTAGATTTCTTATCAAAGAACACAATGCAAAAAGAATCAATTCATTTGGACTTATGGTTGAAAAGTTATAACTGTTTGAAGTTTTCTGTAAATTCAAATGAAATTGAATAAAAGAAATAGACTGGGGGGTGACGTCGAAGGCGTAAAGCCCAGGGGCGCCACCACTCGTACCGCTTCGCGCACATACTGAGTGGCTGACTAGCGGGCCTCGCTAGTCAGGTGGGGGAAGAGGGAGAGGGAAACAGAGGGGGCCGCGACTTCGCGGGAGCTCTCGCCGGCGACGAGGGCTCCTTGTCCCAAACGAGAGGGAGGGATGGCAAGAGGGGGTTGAGGCATACCTGCCCGTACGCGTAGCGTAGCTAGGGGTGGTCGGACGGCGTCAGAATCAACCTCGCAAGCGGAGGCAGAACGTGGAGGTCGCCGGAGTTGAGGAAGACGGCGAGAAGAGGCCACTCCAGGGGCTCCAAGCGGGCGAGACGGCCTCACCGGAGAGAGGCGGAGGCCCTGGAGGGGTCGCCCAGGCCTTGGAGGGGCTGGAGCTACTGTGGCGACCAGAGGGGATCGCCGGCGAGCTCGAGCTCGGGGACGGCGGCCCGAGGCCTGCCCGACCGGGCTCCGGCTTCCTACTCGATCGTGGGGTGTGTGTGAGTGCTGGATGGTGCTTGAGGAGGCTGGGGAGGGCTCTATTTATAGGCAAGCGGCGGGGGTGCTCCGGGCTCCGCCGGTGGACAGCTGTCCACGGCGCCCGGCGACGAGCGGCGTCAGTGAGAGGGGGAGAAGGCGACGGAGGTCACGCAGCCACTGTGGGCGGGTGGAGAAGAGCACAGGATCAAGAGGATGGCGAGAAGCACAGTGCGCTCCGCATAGTTGGGCTGGCCGGACCTTGCCCGTGCTTGCTGCGGCAAGCTTCGGCGTCGGCGAGCGCCAGGGAGGAGTTAAGAACGTTGAGACGATGATGGTGGCGAGGGTTGGCATGGTTGGGCAGGCGGGGAAGCGAGCACGCGAGCAACAGAGGCTCGGGCGTGTCGCAGAGCGCGTCGGCTGCATGCCAGCATGCCTGGACGAACCGTGGTCACCGCGTGAACAATGACATCAGGTCGATCTAAGCAAAAACTCAATGTCTGGCATGTTGTTCGTGGTAGTTTTGAGTGTTACCACGATTTGGTTTGGATCCAGGTGCAGTAGAGAAGTTTTCACACACCAAGTAAGTTTCTGGTCAGTAACTTGGTTATGTTACTGTGGTCAAATGGCTTGGAGTTTGAAGCTGTGCTTTGGAGGCTAGTGATAAGTTACTAAGGTAAAGATGCACAAGAAAGTTCAGGTCAAATGGAGCAAGTAAAATGGTAGTTGCTGTAGAAACCACCATTTTTTTCCAGAATAGAAAAGATTTTCTGTAGCAAAAATATTCCAAAAAGTGATGAAATATTTTTTCTCAGGAAGGTGCACTAGGGTTCACAGAATATTTGTGAATTATCTCAGATTTTTCTGAGCCATAAAAATTGGGGTTGCTTTGAAGCAAACAGATCTGGCTTAGGGTTTTTGGAAAGAAAATGAATATTTTTCATTTAAGAAAAGTATTCCAAAGATTATTTTTTGGTGGGTCAGAAGTGAAATGATGATTTAGGAGGGAAGTGAAGCACTTGGGTGAAAGCCAAGGATGCCCAAGTGTTTAAGTCCATATGAAAAGATTCAGAAACTCCAAGTTTCAAAAAAATTTAAATGAAAAATCAAGCAAATAAGAAAGGGCAAAACCCAGGCTGTCACAAACCTCCCCCACTTAGAATGAATCTCGTCCTCGAGATTCGATTGCTTGGGAAAACCACTCTGGATACTGATCCCTAAGGAATTCTTCCTGCTCCCAAGTTGCTTCTGACTCTGTGTGATGCTCCCACTGAACCTTGTAAAATTTTCTGACTTTACTGCGAGTGACCCTTTCCATCTGATCCAAAATTTTGAACGGTCTTTCTTCATAAGTTAAATATTTTGCCAATTCTATCTCAGCCGTTGTAGTTCTTTCCTCAGGCGGGGATATGCATCATCTCAATTGCGAAACATGGAACACGTTGTGTATGTCTGCCAATTTCGGGGGTAGTTCCAGTTGATATGCAACTGTTCCCACTCGAGACATAATCGGGAATGGACCAATGAATCTGGGTGCCAGCTTTCCATGAGTCTGAAATCTCTTGACTCCTTCCATAGGAGTGACTCGGAGGTATGCGTGTTCTCCGGGTTCAAAACTGACCTGCCGATGTTTGGCATCATAATAACTTTTCTGTCGAGATTTGGCCAATTGCAGTCTGTCTCGGATTTTCCTAACTTGTTTCTCAGCTTCCAGCATGAGATCCGTTCCGAAGATACGGCTATCTCTAGTCTGAGACCAATTTAGAGGAGTGCGACACTTACGGCCATACAGAGCTTCGTATGGTGACATCTTTAGACTGGTCTGGAAACTGTTGTTATAAAAGAACTCGGCATACGGCAAGCATTCTTCCCATTTAGCACCTTTGGCTAGCACACAGGCTCGCAATATATCTTCGAGTATTTGGTTTACCCGCTCTGTCTGTCCATCTGTCTGAGGGTGATAGGCAATACTATATTTCAGTGCTGTCCCCAAGGATTGATGGAGACGGGGCCAAAAAGCGGAGGTAAACAAAGAACCTCGGTCAGAAGTGATAGTTCGGGGGTACTCCATGCAGACTGACGATCCCGAATACATACAGTTGGGTAAGTTCATTTGCTCTGTATCTGGTGCTGATCGGAATGAAATGAGCAACCTTGGTCAGGGTGTCTATTATAACCCAGATTGCATCCTTGCCTCGCTGAGTCCTAGGCAATCCTGTGATGAAATCCATGCAAACGTCATCCCATTTCCACTGTGAAACTGGCAGCGGTTGGAGAAGTCCAGCTGGCTTCTGATGATCTGCTTTCACCTTGTTGCATATGTCGCAACAGGCTACAAAATAGGTAATGTCTTTCTTCATTCCATCCCACAAGAATATTTGTCTAAGGTCCTCATACATTTTCGTACCTCCCGGGTGAATGGAATATGCCGATTCGTGGGCTTCTAACAGGATTTTCTTCTTCAAGTCTAGTTGATTTGGCACACAAATGCGTCCAGGGAATCGGAGGGTACCAAATTCGTCCTTGGAGAAGTCAGAGGCCTGCTTTGCCATCTGGCCCTTGGCACGTCTTTGTAGGTTGGTGTCAGCTGGCTGTGCCTTGTAGATCTCCATCTCAAGTGTGGGGGTAACTTCCAAAATATTAGCGAGGTCAGCCTCTATGATGACCAAGTTGAGCTGAGCGATCTCCTCTTGGAGTTTGGTGGGCAATGATTTTAACATGACATTTAACCTGACGGGGTTTCTACTGAGTGCATCAGCAACGACGTTGGCCTTGCCTGGATTAATTTATTCCAAGGTCATAATCCTTGACCAACTCTAACCATCTTCGCTGACGGAGATTTAAATCTGGCTGAGTGAAAATGTACTTGAGGCTTTTGTGGACGGTAAAAATTTGGCACCTTTTTCCAATGAGGTAGTGTCTCCAAATTTTTAACGCATGAACCACTACAGCCAATTCCAAATCATGAGTAGGATAATTTCCCTCATGAGGTCGTAGATGTCACGATGCATATGCTACTACCTTGCTGTCTTGCATCAACACGCAACCAATACCTTGTCTGGAGGCATCGCAGTACACATCAAAGCTGCGATAAAATGTCTGGAAGAGTCAATATAGGTGCGGTTGTCAGTCGTATCTTCAGCTCATTAAAACTCTTCTCACAGTCCTTTGTCCACTTAAACTTTGTATCCTTTTTGAGCAGCTCCGTCATGGGTTTAGCAATTTTGGAAAACCCTTCAATAAAACGACGATAGTATCCAACTAATCCAAGGAAACTCTAGATCTGTGTCACGGTCGTGGGTGGTACCCAATCGAGCACATCCTTTACTTTGCTCGGGTCCACGGCTATACCTTCGGCAGATAGTACATGTCCGAGAAACCCAACTTTCTTGAGCCAAAATTTGCACTTACTGAACTTGGCGTATAGCTGATGGTCGCGGAGCCATTGTAGTACTGCTCGGAGGTGATCCTTGTGTTCTTCTTCACCCTTGGAGTAAATGAGGATGTCATCGATGAAGACTACCACGAATTTGTCGAGGAAGTCCATAAATACTTTGTTCATCATATGCATGAAGAAAGCAGGGGCATTGGTGAGACCAAAGGACATCACGGTATATTCGTAAAGACCGTACTGAGTAGTGAATGTGGTCTTAGGAATATCTTCCTTTTCAATCTTAAGCTGATGATATCCGGTCCGTAAATCATTTTAGAGAATACCTTAGCCCCACTGAGTTGATCAAACAGATCATCAATCCTTGGCAGCGGGTATTTATTTTTTATGGTGACCTCATTTAGCTGGCGGTAATCTATGCACATACGGAGACTACCATCCTTTTTGCCCATGAAAATTGCAGGTGATCCCCACGGTGAAGAGCTGGGACGAATATAACCTTTCTAGAGTAATTCGTCAAGCTGTTTCTTTAGCTCCACTAATTTTGAGGAGGGCATCCGGTAATACTTCTTGTATAACGGTGCGGTTCCGGGCACAAGATCTATGCCAAACTCCAGTTCCCAATTTGGTGCCATGCCTGGTAGTTCTTCTGGAAACACATCAGGGTACTCACTGACCATAGGAATAAATTCCAATTCAACCATAACAGTGCACACTAATTCTGGCTTAGGTATATTCTCGCGAGCATAGAATTTGGTGAGCTGCCCATCCAGACTGGTCAGATTGACTTCTCGGGTTGCGCAGTTTATGCAAACTTGATATTTGGTCAACCAATTCATACCCAATATAATATCCAACTTTTCAGACTTAAGGATTATCAGAGATGTTGGAAAGCGGACCCTGTTGATATTGATCTCCAGATCACGGCAGACCAGATTGCTCTTGATTATGGATCCCGGGGTTTGTACCAGCATATTTTTGCCCAAAATTGTGCAAGGAAAATTGTTTTGGGTGGAAAAACTCTAAGAAATAAAAAAATGGGAAGCCCCAGAGTCAAATAAAATTATGGCTGGTATGTCATTAACAGAAAACATACCAATGACGACTTCTGGCTTTTCTTGGGCTTCATCGGCGGAGATATGATGCACGTGCCCGGTGAAGTTTTGCTGGTTTGGCCGCGACTCCATAAAATTGACTTGCGGCTGACTTAGGCATTCGTCTTGTTGTTCTTGGGGCACTGCTTGGCATAATGTCCATGCTGCCCGCAAATGAAACAAGAATTACTGCGCTGACGCTCCTCATGCATTGGATTGGTCACAATATTCTTGACTTGGGTGGTGGTCTTGTTAACATCCTGCTGCCAATTTGGCATGTATTCCACCTGAGTCTGCTGCCAGGTACGAGCCTTTTGCACAGGTGGCCCATCCTTCTTTGGCTCAAACTTGCGCTTGTTGTCGTTAGCAGGCCTATTATCGGATATAAGCTTGTGCTCCCGTTCAGCAATGAACGCCTTGTCCACCAGAGTTTGGAAATCCGTGAAATCAAACATACTGAGAGCACACCGAAGTTGTGGATTTAAACCTCCAAGAAATCTGTCAATCTTCCTTTCTTCGGTGGCCACGTCATACAGAGAGTAACGGGCCAAATGATTGAATTTTTGCAGATATTCAGCCATAGACTGATTTCCTTGGACGAGCGCGAGAAATTCACACTGCTTGGCCTTCATAACTCCAGTAGGGATATGATATTTTCGGAACTTATCCTTAAATTTCTCCCAGGTGATTTCCTCATCAATCGGCCACATGGCCTTTGTATTTTCCCACCATATGGCAGCTGCACCTTCAAGGTAATGAGTTCTGCCTGTCGTGCGGAACGACGAACAGGAGTTCCCTCACGAACGTTGCTACTGCTGCTTCCCCGCGTCATCCTATTGTGAATTTTTCCCAAGACAACACAATCGAGATGAGAAACACCCAAAAATAAAATTGGGGAAAAGCCAGCGACAAATCCCGGAAGAAAGCAGAAGAGCAAAAAATACGGCGAATAAAGTCTCAACATAATTATACATAGACACATACATGAAAAGTAAACAACATGACTGGTTCACTACTCTCATACAGGCAATGAAACATCATGACTCGTACGACTACATCCATACATCATCCAGACAACTGCGAATACTCAAAGATACTACTGCTCTGCTGGTGCTGCGGCATCCTCCCCTGAAGTGGTCTCGGATCCCGAACTGACGTGGTTAACGGAAACCTCCGGGTTAAAGGTAACACGATGACGCTGCCTCGAGGGATCTCCCTCAGGGGCAGGGGTAGGATGAAGCATCGGGGCTACATGGGTAGCGAGAAGTGAGACCCACTCAACAGGAGTACTGAGAGGGTTCGTGGCCGAGACGCCCGTGCTACTCGGGGGAGTAATCGACGAAATAGGGGAGCTAGAACTGACTGGGACATAAGGGGTAAATCCCAGTGAAGACGGAGTAGTGGCGGATCTAGAAGTGACCAAAGTAGTGGCTAAAGCAGTAAGAGTACGAGTCAGCTCTCGAGCCAGCTCGTGGATCATGAGATAGCTAGCAGTGATATAACGAGCAAGGTGGCTAGCAACACTATCAGACTCCGGATCAATGAGAGGGAAATGGACACGACCGTTGTCGTGCAGAGATGGATAGTAGTAGAAATCTAGGTGGTTCTGCATTCGGACCTCGTTGTAGCGAAGCTCGACAAGGACCTCGAATGCAGCAAACTGGACAGCCTGAGATGCGGTGGAGGCATAACCGCTCCGAGAAGTGCGAGTGTAAGAGCTAGAATTAGAACTAGTGCGCAGAGTGACCACTGCGTGATACTCATATACTGAATCAGCTAGATGCTCCCGGTACACACGATAGACTGGGTCGTCTCCGAGAGGGTACAACCGACGCCATACGTTGCGAAGGAGGTGCGGTGACGTGTACGGCATCGGCTGCAACTGGCACGGATACGACACCGGAGCCATCTACACCCACAACCATTAGCAGGTTAGCATAAAAATATATAAACCGAATGCATGCAACTCAATAATCAGCACAAATTACTACCGACACTCAACTAAAACTCGTATCTAGCGCGTCGTAGTCTAGCATGGCCTACAGTCAGCGCGGCTCTGATACCAACCGTTGTGGCACCACAGCTCAGAGCGACCGGTTTACCATGCATTGTCAGCCTAGGGACCATGTCTTCTAGCAACACACAACATCTTGGTACAGAATAACAACCGCTTTATTGATCCTAGCGGAACAGAGTTACATTACAACAGCTGTCGAGGCCAAGCGGCACACTCGGTGCGGCTGAACAATATGTACATTATTTAGTGAACATAAAGGGGCCTCGACCCTAACAACTACGTGGCAGCGGTATAACGTCGTGGCGGAAGCTCCATATCATAGGGACACCGATGTGGACACGATCTAGACTCGAACAACGCTCCTCTCCAACGATGCTTTCCTAAAATCTGGCATGATACGCCAGGTCAGTACATTGAATGTACTTGTAAGCTCACAACAGTCATAATCATAATGACAAACAATATCATGATATTTAACCAATTATTAAAAATGCAACACTATATGTCAACATGCTGTGATCATGCTCGAACGTCCCTCGGGACAGCTTACCAACCGTGATCATCTCTAGATCACAAACACACCACCAAAGTGGTCATTCTCAAGAACAACTCGTGATCCTTACAGCGATCACAACCACGACCATCATTTGGTCCCAAATGCCTCGATGGCCTTTCTGCCATAAATCAACAATGCAAAGTTCATATCTTAGTGTGCAATTTTTATTAAACATTGACTCATGGTGGGACCTACTATGAGGTGTCCATAACCGTGGACTCGGCTATCGATAGATTACACACTCTGCAGAGGTAGCACACTGTACCCACACCACGGAACCCATGGCCTCGCACTCCCATTCGGGTGGACCAACGGCATTCCTCAAAACCCCTCCATTGCCACAACACTCTACCGGCCACTCTGACCCAAATCCCCAACGGGTTGGTCCTGGGTGGCCCCGTGTCTACCAAAGACACCCCGACCACTGTCGTGGTCAAAACACTCCCACTCAGGGACTCGGTACCATAATCTCATCAACAAGCACACAAGATTATGTCCGCTTACCGGGCCAGGGCAAGCACGACATAACCTTCCCTAGATGGAGGCACCGACCAGAGGCCGTGTCAATGGACCGAATCAAGGCCTTCCCACAAAGGCAAATGTGGTTGCACTGGAAAGAAACTCGATTCAGCGGCACCATGACCCAGTCAACGGTATATTCAAGTTGAGTTATATTCAGGTTTAACTTTAAACTAAAAATGACCGGTGTCATAGCATGCCATGAAATGCAAAACAACACATGCATCATATAGTGATAAAAAAATGACCGATGTCATCCTTATACACACCAAGCATAACGTCAACAACTCAAATTACTCTACTTGCTCAAATAACTCACAACTTAACCAAACTGTTTTGCAACAAGTTTTATTGATTTCTTACGAAAGAAAGTAACTCCAATAAATTTCTCATATGCTTGTCAAAAAGATTTCACTATCAACAACTCTTACTTTCTTTATCACTAAGTTGGGATCAAACATTTTGCAAGACAAGTAATATGATTAAACAAGTATTTAAAATAACATTTTCTAACTAATTTTTATCAATCTAAGAGGGCAAAAATATAGCTTTAAATAATTGCTAACATGCATAACAAAATTATTTCTAACATCACCTCAAATAAATCTTATCTTGCTTTATCCACTAAACTAGTTTCACCCATTCTGTAAATCAAGTATAACAACTAACCAATATTTAACAGAATATAAATAACTCCATAATCATTTAAATGCATGGATTAATCATTTGATTCAAGTAAGAGAATCACAATTATTGAAATGGCACCAAGAAAATGTTGCTGTGGCTTGCCTTAGTGCAGATGAGGTTCACAAGCCTCCTGGTGATCCTCAAGACAAGCTTCACCTTCTGAAAATAATTTTAAACAGAAAAAGAAATAATCAAGAACACTTCTGAAAATCACCAGAAATTCTAGACAGCTCAGAAAAATCTCATCTTTGGTGAGCTGCTAGATTTCTTATCAAAGAACACAATGCAAAAAGAATCAATTCATTTGGACTTATGGTTGAAAAGTTATAACTGTTTGAAGTGTTCTGTAAATTCAAATGAATTTGAATAAAAGAAATAGACTGGGGGGTGACGTCGAAGGCGTAAAGCCCAGGGGCGCCACCACTCGTACCGCTTCGCGCACATACTGAGTGGCTGACTAGCGGGCCCCGCTAGTCAGGTGGGGGAAGAGGGAGAAGGAAACAGAGGGGGCCGCGGCTTCGCCGGAGCTCTCGCCGGCGACGAGGGCTCCTTGTCCCAAACGAGAGGGAGGGATGGCCAGAGGGGGTTGAGGCGCACCTGCCTGTACCCGTAGCGTAGCTAGGGGTGGTCGGACGGCGTCAGAATCAACCTCGCAAGCGGAGGCAGAACGTGGAGGTCGCTGGAGTTGAGGAAGACAGCGAGAAGAGGCCACTCCAGGGGCTCCAAGCGGGCGAGACGGCCTCACCGGAGAGAGGCGGAGGCCCTGGAGGGGTCGCCCAGGCCTTGGAGGGGCTGGAGCTACTGCGGTGACCAGAGGGGATCGCCGGCGAGCTCGAGCTCGGGGACGGCGGCCCGAGGCCTGCCCGACCGGGCTCCGGCTTCCTACTCGATCGTGGGGTGTGTGTGAGTGCTGGATGGTGCTTGAGGAGGCTGGGGAGGGCTCTATTTATAGGCAAGCGGCGGGGGTGCTCCGGGCTCCGCCGGTGGACACCTGTCCATGATGCTCGATGACGAGCGGTGTCAGTGAGAGGGGGAGAAGGCGACGGAGGTCACGCAGCCACTGTGGGTGGGTGGAGAAGAGCACAGGATCAAGAGGATGGCGAGAAGCACAGTGCACTCCGCATTGTTGGGCTGGCCGGACCTTGCCCGTGCTCGCTGCGGCAAGCTCCGGCGTCGGCGAGCGCCAGGGAGGAGTTAAGAACGTTGAGACGATGATGGTGGCGAGGGTTGGCATGGTTGGGCAGGCGGGGAAGCGAGCACGCGAGCAACAGAGGCTCGGGCGTGTCGCAGAGCGCGTCGGCTGCATGCCAACACGCCTGGACGAACCGTGGTCACTGCGTGAACAATGACATCAGGTTGATCTAAGCAAAAACTCAATGTCTGGCATCTTGTTCATGGTAGTTTTGAGTGTTACCACGGTTTGGTTTGGATCCAGGTGCAGTAGAGAAGTTTACACACACCAAGTAAGTTTCTGGTCAGTAACTTCGTTATGTTACTGTGGTCAAATGGCTTGGAGTTTGAACCTGTGCTTTGGAGGCTAGTGATAAGTTACTAAGGTAAAGATGCACAAGAAAGTTCAGGTCAAATGGAGCAAGTAAAATGGTAGTTGCTGTAGAAACCACCATTTTTGTCCAGAATAGAAAAGATTTTCTGTAGCAAAAATATTCCAATAAGTGATGAAATATTTTTGCTCAGGAAGGTGCACTAGGGTTCACAGAATATTTGTGAATTATCTCAGATTTTTCTGAGCCATAAAAATTGGGGTTGCTCTGAAGCAAACAGATCTGGCTTAGGGTTTTTGGAAAGAAAATGAATATTTTCATTTAAGAAAAATATTCCAAAGATTATTTTTTGGTGGGTCAGAAGTGAAACGATGATTTAGGAGGGAAGTGAAGCACTTGGGTGAAAGCGAAGGATGCCCAAGTGTTTAAGTCCATATGAAAAGATTCAGAAACTCCGAGTTTCAAAAAAATTCAAATGAAAAATCAAGCAAATAAGAAAGGGTAAAACCGAGGCTGTCACACTTAGGTGAAGCCCTGCGTCGGTAACTTCATCATCACCGTCATCACGCCGTCGTGCTGACAAAATTCTCCTTTAACCTCAGCTGGATCTAGAGTTCGTGGGACGTCACTGAGCTGAACGTGTGCAGATCGCTGAGGTGCCATACCTTCGGTGCTAGGATCGGTCGGATCGTGAAGACGTACGACTACATCAACCGCGTTGTCATAACGCTTCTGCTTACGGTCTATGAGGGTAAGTGGACAACACTCTGCCCTGTCGTTGCTATGCATCACCTAGATGGATCTTGCGTGTGCGTAGGAATGTTTATGAAATTACTGCATTCCCCAACAGTCTGCATAGTTCTCGAACCCGTAGGGTCCGCACACTTAACGTTCGATAACGATGGGTATTATGAGTTTATATGATTTGATGTACCTAAGGTTGTTCGGAGTCCCGGATGTGATCACGGACATGACGAGGAGTCTCGAAATGGTCGAGACATGAAGATTGATATATTGGAAGGTCATGTTTGGAGACCGGAAATATTTCAGATTAGTTCGGGCATTTTCCTGAGTACTGGGGGTTACCGGACCCCCCTGGGGGCTTAATGGGCCTACATGGGCTTTAGTGGAAGAGAGGAGGAAGTGGCCAAGAGGTGGGGCGCGCCCCCAAGCCCAATCTGAATTGGGAAGGGGGCCGACCCCCCTTTCCTTTCTCTCCCTCTTCCCTTCCCCCCTCCTAGTTGGACTAGGAAAGGGGGGAACCTACTCCCAGTAGGAGTAGGATTCCCCCCCTTGGGGCGTGCCATAGGAGGCCAGCCAGCCCCCTCCTCCACTCCTTTATATACGGGGAGGGGGGCACCCCACAGACACACAAGTTGACAATTGTTTTAGCCATGTGCAGTGCCCCCCTCCACATAAACACACTTCGGTCATATTGTCATAGTGCTTAGGCGAAGCCCTGCATCGGTAACTTCATCATCACCGTCACCATGCCGTCGTGCTGACGAAACTCTCCCTCTACCTCAGCTGGATCTAGAGTTCTAGGGACATCACCGAGCTGAACATGTGCAGATCGCGGAGGTGCCGTGCGTTCGGTACTTGATCGGTTGGATCACGAAGATGTTTGACTACATCAACCGTGTTACTTAACGCTTCCACTTCGGTCTACGAGGGTACGTAGACACCCCCCCTCTCATTGCTATGCATCTCCTAGATAGATCTTGCGTGATCGTAGGATAATTTTTGAAATACTGCGTTCCCCAATAGTGGTATCAGAGCCATGTTTATACGTAGATGTTATATGCATGAGTAGAACATAAAGGAGTTGTGGGCGTGTGTATATACATATTGCTTGTTGTCACTAGTTGTTTCTTGATTCAACGGTATTGTTGGATGAAGCGGCCCGGACCGACATTACATGACCGTGTTCATGAGACTGGTTCTACCGACGTTCTTTGCACACAGGTGGCTAGCGGGTGTCAGTTTCTCCAACTTTAGTTGAATCGAATTCAATGAACATGGTTCTTTCTGAATATCAGAAAGCAATCACTATACCGCGTTGTGGTTTTTGATGAGTAGATCAGAACGGTTCTTGCTCAACCCGTAGGAGCCACGTAAAACTTGCAACAACAAAGTAGAGGACGTCTAACTTGTTTTTGAAGGGCATGTTGTGATGTGATATGGTCAAGACGTGATGAGATATAAATTGTTGTATGAGATGATCATGTTTTTTTAAAGTTATCAGCAACTGGCAGGAGCCTTATGGTTGTCTCTTTATTGCATAAGATGCAAGCGCCATATAATTGCTTTACTTTATCGCTATGCGATAGCAATAGTTGCAAAAGCAATAGTTGGCGAGACGACCATGTGACGACACGTTGATAAAGATCAAGATGATGGAGATCATGGTGTCATGCCGGTGACGATGGAGATCATGACAGTACTTTGGAGATGGAGATCAAAGGCACAAGATGATGATGGCCATATCATGTCACATATTTTGATTGCATGTGATGTTTATCTTTTATGCATCTTATTTTGCTTAGTACGACGGTAGCATTATGAGACGACCCTTACTAAAATTTGAAGGTATAAGTGTTCTCCCTGAGTATGCACTGTTGCGACAGTTCTTCGTGCTGAGACACCGCGTGATGATCGGGTGTGATAAGCTCTACGTTCACATACAACGGGTGCAAGCCAGTTTTGCACATGCATAATACTCAGGTTAAACTTGACGATCCTAGCATATGCAGATATGGCCTCGGAACAATGAGACCGAAAGGTCGAGCGTGAATCATATAGTAGATATGATCAACATAGTGATGTTCACTATTGAAAACTACTCCATCTCACGTGATGATCGGACATGGTTTAGTTGATATGGATCACAAGATCACTTAGATGATTAGAGGGATGTCTAAGTGGGGGTTCTTAAGTAATATGATTAATTGAACTTTAATTTATCATGAACTTAGTCCTAATAGTATTTGCATATTTATGTTGCAGATCAATTGTGTCGGCGTCCTGGGAACGGGGGTCCCCAGACTTGCCTGCCTGCGGCCCACGGCGTGGCTAGGCTAGCAGGTCTGTACGGCCCATCTTCATTGACAAGGCATTCAAGACCCTCGTGAGGGGCCAAGCCTCGCGAGGCGGATGGCGCAAGACCTCCTCAGGAGCGGCCACACCAGGCAGGCTCACGAGGGGCGGAGAGACCAAGGCAAGGCAAACCTTGCGAGGGCCTCGTGACATGCGCCATGACGATCGAGACCAGGCGGGTGCCAGCGTGCAGTGTCCTTGTTTCCTCTTTGGTGCCAAGGGGGCAAGCGCAGATGAGGAGTACCGAGGCATGAAGCTAAGGTTTCCATATTGGTGCAAGGAGACCAAGACGAGAAGGACGGCAGGACGGAGGTCACCATGGAGCCCAAGACATCATCATCACTAGAGCCTTTGGCAGGCGAAGACCACCTTTTGTCAGGATAACTTGTACTAGTTGTCCCCTTTCGAATTGGCCATTGTTGGCTCCCTTCCCGCTCAATATTTGGGAAGAGGACCAGGGCCTATATAAGTAGAACTAGCCGCCACAGTGAAGGGGGGCGAAAAGGAAAAAGGGGAGAGAGGAGAAGAGAGAGGAAACGAGGGAGGATCAACCTCATCACAAGTTCACCAAGCACAAGAGCACCTCAACCTCAGGAGGCAGTTCTTCCTCTTGTAACTATTCTTCATCAGCCCAAGAGGAAATCCACCACCACCACACTGGAGTAGGGTATTACACCACAACGGTGGCCCGAACCAGTATAAATCTTGTGTCTTTCTGTGTTGTGAGTTCATCGAGTTCATCTGCGAGATCTTAGAGAGCTAGGGCATGGATCGATAGGGAGAAAACCTTCGCGCGCACCCCAGTGTTAGAACCTCAAGGGTTTGCCAGAACCCGTGATCCTACATTTGGCGTGCCAGGTAGGGGTGCGCTGAAGCTTCCTTCCATCGCTCATGCTCCGTCGCTTCGTTGTCTCCATGGCAGACGCTCGCCGCGCTCGTGCCGAGCGCCGGGCTGCCCTCGCCGCCCATGTTGCTTAGACGGCTCCCGATGGCAGGCCGCCTCGTCGTTCCCCGTCGCCTGCCGCCACCGGCTCGGCGGGGAACGAGCAGCAAGCATCCTCGCTACACCCCTCGGTGCGGCGGGACAGCCGCACCACCATTCCATCGCTGAACCCGGCCGGTTCTTCTTCCCATGCACGTCGCCCTCCCATGGATGCGCGGGCTGCGCTCCTCATGGCGCATGAGCTCCTGTGCTACCGTCCGGTCGACGACCTCTATGAGGACTGGCTCGACCGCATCGCCGAGTCCGCGCCACAGGGGGCTCCCATACAAGGTCCCTCTCTCCGCCTCGCCCTCCGTGAGCTACGAGCGACGTAGCTCACGGAGCACCTCCACCACCTCAGCCCCAAGACGGCGCCTTAGCACCAAGACGCGCGGCTTCGCGACGCGACCCGCCGCGGCTCGCGCCTGCGCGTGAAGAGAGAAGCTGTCAAGAAGTCCCTCGGCCGCAACAAAATGCTCCACCGCTCCTCGCACCACCACGCCAGGACCGGCTGCTACAGCAAGTCTGTGCGCCACCTGTAGCGGCAGGGCACGGACCCCATCAAGACCAAGCTCCACCCCCAAGGCGGGTCCCGGTGACCACAGCTAGCTGCCGCGCCTTCACCCCCGAGCCATGTA
Source organism: Triticum aestivum (assembly GCF_018294505.1). Classification (NCBI taxonomy): domain Eukaryota; kingdom Viridiplantae; phylum Streptophyta; class Magnoliopsida; order Poales; family Poaceae; genus Triticum; species Triticum aestivum. Next base: position 431,800,593 of record NC_057794.1, on the reverse strand, counting down.
GCGTCGCCTGGCCGGGCAAGTTCCAGCCAGATCTGCCTCCTCGCTACAACGGCACCCCCGACCCCGAGGAGTTCTTGCAACTCAATGAGCTGAGCATCGAAGCGGCCAACGGGGACGAGAAGGTCATGGCGAACTGGTTCCTCGTGGCTCTCAAGGAAGGCGCCCGCTCCTGGCTCCTGAACCTACCTCTGGGCTCAATCTCCTCCTAGGACGAAATGTGCACCCGCTTCATCGCCAACTTCCAGGGCACTCGCGATCGCCCCCCGGTCGCGGGCGACCTGCGCCGCATCAAGCAACAGCCAGGAGAGACCCTGCAAAAGTACATTCAGCGATTCAACAACGCACGGATCAAGAAACCCAAGGTGACCGATGAGGCCATCATCTCTGCGTTCTCTGATGGTGTCCGTGACGTCAAGATGAAGGAGGAGCTCGCCATCCATGAAGAGTTGTGCACGACCCTGGAGCTTTTCAACATCGCGACCAAGTGTGCTAGAGCTGAGGAGGGGCGCCTCCCTCTCCTCGAGCTCCCTACTGCGGACCCAGAGGAGAAGAAAGCCAAGGCCAAGGACATGAAGCGCAAGGGAGCAGCCGTGCTCGCAGCGGAACCAGACACCAGGCGTGGCAGAGACCAACCAGAGTCATCCAAGGGAAGCCGTCCGTTCTGCGCCTTCCACAACCTGAACACCCACAACACCATCGATTGTCAAGAGCTCAGGGCCATTCGCGAAGGGCGCTTTGATCGACGCCTCGAGCGCGGCGACCGGGGCTACGGCCGAGGAGGAGGACGTGGTGGCGGACGCTGGGACGACCGTGGCCCGCGCTAGGAGTGGCGCGATCGACCTCGTGAGGACCGCTGGCAGGACCAGCCTCGCGAGGGCGCCTGGAGGGATCAGCCTCATGAGGATCGCCTTCAAGGCAACGCCGGACTCCCTCCGCTGCCACCACCGCCAAGAAGGAATGACGAACACCATCAGGACGAGGGAGCTGGGGGCTTCCAAGAGCCACGCGCTATCGCCTGCATCTTGGGCGAAGCCCAGGCCCCAGCCTCGCAGCGTATCTTCAAGCAGTTTGCTCGTGAAGTGAATGCAGTCCTCCCCAAGCTCGAAGCCACGCGCCCGCTCAGATGGTCCCAGTGCCCCATTACGTTCAACTTGGCAGACCAGCTCAAGTGCGCAGCTACCGCTGGCACCCTCCCGATGCTTTGCTCCGCAGTCATCAGCAACGTGCAAGTTACCAAGACCCTCATCGACGGCGGCGCATGGCTCAATGTCTTGTCCGCCGACACGTTCGACAGCCTCCAAGTGTCGTATGACCAGCTTCAGCCCACCAAGCCTTTCTCAGAAGTGACCAACGGTTCTACCACACCGATAGGGTAGGTCCGCCTCCCTGTCACCTTCGGGGAACGCAAGAACTACCGCACCAAGCTCATCGACTTTGACATCGCGCACATCCGCCTGCCGTACAACGCCATCCTCGAGTATCCAGCCCTAGCCAAGTTCATGGCAGTGACCCATCACGGCTACAATGTCCTCAAGATGCCGGGAATTAGTGGGATCATCACGGTCCCATGTGAAGAAAGAGATGCGACGCTCTCTCTCGAGCGTGCCTTCCAAGCTGCAGCAACCGACGACCCCGATAGCAAGGGCGAGGGCCCTCTTGAGGCCATCCCCAAGAAGAAGAAGCAGCTGCGACGCGCAGGACCTCAGGAGGGTGACGCCGCAGCCGAAGCCTCATCAGGATCAGCGCCCACTCCAGGGGCGTCTCCCTCCATCGCATAGGAAGGCGCGCCCGGCGCCCTTCTCGGGCAGGGCTCGGGGGCTTTCTTCTGGAAGGCCTCAGACTTTGCCCACATCACGAGGGAGGTGCTCGGGCACCACTTGGAGGCGTGCTTCACGGCACGTTTCCCTCAGGAGGGCACAGGGCAAGGATCGCCCATCGTTCAGGAGTTCATCACCAAGACCACCCAGGAGTTGCAAGATGCAAGGTCCATGCACGGTGACCGCCACTCACGAGACACAGCTTCCCATCCAAGCGAGGATGCCGAGCTACATGTTTGCATCGATGTTCCAGGGCTCAACAGGGCCGATTCTCAGGAGCTTTTCTGGCCTTCGCGCGTGGGACGCTGCGAGGGCCCACCGCACAGCTACGTTCACATGCCCTTTGGCCTGCCAAGTGTATCGTCCGCCTACTAGCGCAACTTGCGACGCATCCTAGCAGATTAGGAAGCCAGGCACCACGCCGTCCTGATGGAGATGGAGACGGTCCTCAAGGAACCACCTGAGCCTCCAGAGCCTGCCGAGGCTCAGAGCTCCGGAGGCTCGTGAGGAGCAACCCCTTCGCCATGCACCTTCAGCTGCCTCAACCCTCCTTCGTAAACATGACCAGGTGACATCTTTCCAAGTTCATTCAGCTGGGAGCGCCCCTCGGGCTGCATCATTCCCAGGCCACTTGGGTCCGTCCCTGTGGCATATATCCCTTTTCTTATGTCTTTAGCTTACCTTGTTGGGGGAGCCCCTCGGGCTGCATCATCCCCAAGTCGCTCGGGCCTGACCCAGTGGCACATACCTCTCATGCACTTGCTTAAGCCTGCTACTCTATGTTCGATCTACCTATGATTACTACTTGCCCAATCGCCACCCATCATGGGGACCGCGCGCCGGCCGTCTTTCTTCAGGACCCTTCGCGTGAGTAAATTGAGCATGATGTCTGTGTTCGGGTCCATCCCTGCAGCGTCGATAAATCCAACGGCTGAGCTCTGTCTGGCGGGCCGGCCTCGTTTACGTCACCTCCTGAGGCCGTTGGTGCTTGGCCTTCTCACGCGATAACCTCGGGAGATTCGTTCGGCACAGGTTGTCTGACCACCTCGCAGGTCCGACACCGCAAACAAGAACCAAGACTAGGCGCAACCCGCCTTGAGGTAGGGCCTCATGAGTCCCGCGCTGGCTCACGAGTGCCCAGATACACCTCGTCGAGCCCTGCCGTGCAAGCCACGTGTTAGGGCGGGGCTGTACACGCCCCAGGGGCTCTCCTCAGAGGGAGCCACCTCCCACACACATGTGGAAGCACCATGCTCCGCGCTGGCCGTCGACACTGCCGAGGAGCGGCTATGCCCATGCACAAGCGGAAGCACTATGCTCCGCGCTGGTGATAAACAACTGAGGGCGGCTTCATAGTCGTACCAACCTCAGGGAGCCCCAAAGCTCAGCGTCCGGCCTCACCGCAACGCCTCCCCTCGGGAGAGCCGCGCGAGGGGGCTGGGCACGGGGGCTACGCTCGGGTCACGCCCAAGCGTACACCACCCAGCCAGGTCTCTTGGACCTGGTCGTCGCACGCCCCTCCCGAGCCGAGCCTCGGCGAGGGCAAAGGTATAGAGATTGTTTGCACGTTAAGGGGGACTCCTGAGCATCGCAACTCGGGAGCCTAACTAGTCATGTAGCCCCTCACTCCTTGGTTCGTCCTAGTCTCCGGTCAGCCCAACGGCGGTTGAGGTATGCGCGGGGCCGGGCTCTGCCGACGTAGAACATCAACCCATCCTCGCGTACTCTCGCTGTAAGCTGTTTGCACGTCAAGGGGGACTCCTGAGCATCACGACTCAGGAGCCTAACTGGTCACGTAGCCCCTCACTCCTTGGTCTGTCCTGGTCTCCGGTCGGCCCAACGGTGGTTGAGGTATGCGCGGGGCCGGGCTCTGCCAACGCAGAACACAAAGAAAATAGAAAGAAAATCACAAAACCTCAAAGCAAATATTATAAGACATATTGTACTCGCAACATCAAATGAAAGCTCTAACGCCTCCACGAGGCCTGATACGTATTGCAGGAATGAAATAGGAAAGCACTCGCAGGTCACTCCTGGACACCATCATCTGCAGGATCGGCAGCATTGCCGGTCAAGGGAGCAAGGACGAAGCCGCGGAACTTCTTCAACAGGGCCTCCACCTGACCTTTCACGGCAGCGGCAGCGGCCGCACAATGCTCGTCAGCTACAGGCTCCAGCAGCTCGTCAAGACAAGCATTGGGGTCGCGAAGGTACAGATGGCTGAAGACACACGTCAGCGCAAGCGAAGAAAGGGCACGAGCCTCCACCTCAGGCATAGGACCGATGCCTCCACGACTTCCTCAAGCGCCTTCACCAAGTGGGGAAGCAGCTGAGCAGGGCCATCCTCATCGGTGGTCAGCAGCTTCTCCAGGCCCTTCTCGTATAGTGACTTCAGCGCCACGCTGGACCTCTTCTCAAGAAGCGAGAAGGCCTCACGGTCTTCGGCCAGGACCTTTGCCTTGGCATTGAGCTCCGCCTCCCTCGTATTCGCCTTCTGCTCCAGCACCAACGACGCCCGCTCATCGGTGAGCTCAACACGAGACCACCCCTTGTTAGACTGGGGCGCCTCCGTCGGCAGTTCCAAGCATGGATGGGCGCACTTGGCACTCATCATGACCCATTTGGCCCTGATGTTGTCAACCCTCTTCCCGGTGTTCGAGATCGAGTTGGCCTGGCCGGCCGTGATGAAGTTGGCGCACCCGAAGATGTGGCCACCGGTGACGTGGAGGAAGAAGAAATGGCGCAGCAGTGCCACAGACGGCATCACGCCCAGGTATGCCTTGGAATAGTAGGCGAAGATGGACAAGAGAAGAACGGAGTTGGGATGGAGATGCAGCGCCTGCAACCCAAAGTGGTTGAGGACCTCGAAAAAGAAATCAGAAAAGGGGGGAACCAACCCAGCGGCAATGCTGCTCATGAAGAAAGGGAAGAAGGTGCTTCCCTCAGGCTCTGGCTCGTCGGAGGAAAGCCTGAGCTCTGTCTTCCCCCTCTCATTTCTCGCCCCCGCCATCAGCAAGCACGTGGCGGCAAGGTTCTTCTCCGTGACGTTGGGCACATCGAGGGCTGGCTCGAACGAGGCTGGCGCCAAGGAGGACTTGACCTTGCGCGGCGCCATTGGTCGCCGATGCGGAGCGAAGTTGAAGCGGATCTGGAAGTTCCGGCAGCAAGAAGCGAGAGAGGGGATTTGAAGCAAGGCGAGGAAGTAGCAATGAACACAAGCATTGTCCGCACCAGCCTTTTTGTCAAGTCGGGCAGTTGCCGAGGCAGCATGGGGAACCGGAGACGCCCATGTCCAATCAACCGCCACGCGTCAACCGAGCCCGCAGGCTTTGGGGGCCCGCGGCGCTCCGCGCTTGACCCTTTGGCTTCACCTTGAAGCCAAGCCCGAGCGCGCCTTGGGCCCGGGGGCTACTGTCGGCATCCTGAGAACGAGGGTCCCCAGACTTGCCTTCCTGCGGCCCACGGCATGGCGTGGCTGGGCTGGCAGGTCTGTACAGCCCATCTTCATCGACAAGGCATTCAAGACCCTCGCGAGGGGCCAAGCCTCGCGAGACGGACGGCGCAATACCTCCTCAGGAGCGGCCACGCCAGGCAGGCTCACGTGAGCAGATAGACCAAGGCAAGGCAAACCTTGTGAGGTCCTCGTGACGTGAGCCATGACGATCGAGACCAGGCGGGCACCAGCGCACGCAATGTCCTTGTTTTCTCTTTGGTGCCAAGGGGCAAGCACAGGCGCGGAGTGCCAAGGCATCAAGCAAAGGTTTCCATATTGGTGCAACGAGACCAAGACCAGAAGGACGACAGGACGGAGGTCACCATGGAGCCCAAGACGGCATCATCACCAGAGCCTTTGGCAGGCGAAGACCACCTTTTGTCCGGATAACTTGTACTAGCTGTCCCCTTTCGAATTGGCCGTTGTTGGCTCCCTTCCCGCTCAATATTTGGGAAGAGGACCAGGGCCTATATAAGTAGAACTAGCCACCATAGTGGAGGGGGACAAAAAGGAAAAAAGGGAGAGAGAGGAGAAGAGAGAGGAAACGAGAGAGGATCAACCTCATCACAAGTCCACCAAGCACAAGAGAACCTCAGGAGGCGGTTCTTCCCCTTGTAACTGTTCGTCATCAGCCCAAGAGGCAATCCACCACCACCACACTGGAGTAGGGTATTACACCACAACGGTGGCCCGAACCAGTATAAATCTTGTGTCTTTCTATGTTGTGAGTTCGTCGAGTTCATCTGCGAGATCTTAGAGAGCTAGGGCGTGGATCGATAGGGAGAAAACCTTCGCGCGCACCCCAGTGTTCGAACCTCAAGGGTTTGCCAGAACTCGTGATCCGACAAATTGCTCGTGTATAGCTTCCCCGTTTTATTTATGATATGTTCCTAGAGAAAACTATGTTGAAAGACGTTAGTAGCAATGATGCGGACTAGCTCCGTGATCTGAGGATTATCCTCATTGTTGCACAGAAGTATTATGTCCTTAATGAACCGCTAGGTGACAGACCTATTGTAGGATCAGAGGCAGACATTCTGAACGTTTGACAAAGCTCGGTATGATGACTACCTAATAGTTTAGTGCACCATGCTTTACGGCTTAGAACCAGGACTTAAAAAACATTTTGAACGCCACGGAACATATAATATGTTCTAAGAGTTGAAATTGGTATTTCGTACTCATGCCCGTGTCGAGAGGTATGAGACCTCTAACAGTACTTTGCCTACAAGATGGAGGATAATAGCTCAACCAGTGAGCATGTGCTTAGATTGTCTGGGTACTACAATTGCTTGAATCAAGTGGGAGTTAATCTTCCAGATAAGATAGTAATTGACAAAGTTCTCTAGTCACTATCACCAAGTTACTAGAACTTAGTGATGAACTATAATATGCAAGGGATGACGAAACTAATTCCCTTCGTGATGCTGAAATCAGCAAAGGTAGAAATCAAGAAATAGCATCAAGTGTTGATGGTTAACACGACCACTAGTTTCAAGAAAAGGGCAAAGGGAAAGAAAGAGGAACTTTAAAGAAGAATAGCAAGCAAGTTGCTGCTCCCATGAAGAAGCCCAAAGCTAGACCCAAGCCTAGAACTGAGTGCTTCTACTGCAAAGGAAATGGTCACTGGAAGTGGAACTGCCCTAGATACTTGGCGGATAAGAAGGATGGCAAAGTGAACAAAAGTATATTTGATATACATGTTATTGATGTGTACTTTACTAGTGTTTATAGCAACCAGTCAGTATTTGATACTGGTTCAGTTGCTAAGAGTAGTAACTCGAAATGGGAGTTGCAAAATAAACAAAGACTAGTTAAGGGTGAGGTGATGATGTGAGTTGGAAGTGATTCCAAGGTTGATAAGATCACCATCACACACTCCCTTTACCTTCGGGATTAGTGTCAAACCTAAAATAAATGTTATTTGGTGTTTGCGCTGAGCATAAATATGATTGGATCATGTTTATTGCAATACAGTTATTTATTTAAGTCTAAGAATAATTATTGTTCTATTTACATGAATAAAACCTTCTATGGTCATTGCTACCTCTTGAGCATGCGTTGGTTTTTCGTTAAAGAGGAAAGGGTGATCCAGCAAAGTAGCATAGGTATTTCCCTCAGTTTTTGAGAACCAAGGTATCAATCCAGTAGGAGATAACACGCAAGTCACCTAGTACCTGCACAAACAATGAAGAACCTCGCAACCAACGCGATAAAGTGGTTGTCAATCCCTTCACAGTCACTTGCGAAAGTGAGATCTGATAAAGATAGTAAGATAAATATTTTTTGTATTTTGTTGTATAGATTGGAAAGTAAAGATTGAAAAATAGTAAACGAGATACGGTGTAAATAAAAGAGATGCGATATAATAAGAAAGAGACCCGGGGGGCATAGGTTTCACTAGTGGCTTCTCTCATGATAGCATGTATTACGGTGGGTGAACAAATTACTGCCGAGCAATTGATAGAAGAGCGCATAGTTATGAGAATATCTAGGCAATGATTATGAACATAGGCATCACGTCCGTGTTAAGTAGACTGAAATGATTCTGCATCTACTACTATTACTCCACACATTGACCGCTATCCAGCATGCATCTAGAGTATTAAGTTCATAGGAACAGAGTAACGCTTTAAGCAAGATGACATGATGTAGAGGGATAAACTCAAGCAATATGATATAAACACCATCTTTTTATCCTCGATGGCAACAATACAATACGTGCCTTGCTGCCCCTACTGTCACTGGGAAAGAACGCCGCAAGATTGAACCCAAAGCTAAGCACTTCTCCCATTGCAAGAAAGATCAATCTAGTAGGCCAAACTAAACCGATAATTTGAAGAGACTTGCAATGATATCAAATCATGCATATAAGAATTCAGAGAAGAACCAAATATTATTCATAGATAAACTTGATCATAAATCCACAATTTATCGGATCTCGGCAAACACACCGCAAAAAGTATTACATCGAATAGATATCCAAGAACATCGAGGAGAACTTTGTATTGAGAACCAAAGAGAGATAAGAAACCATCTAGCTAATAACTATGGACTCGAGGGTCTGTGGTAAACTACTCACACATCATCGTAGAGGCTATGGTGTTGGTGTAGAAGCCCTCCGTGATTGAATCCCCCTCCGGCAGATCACCGAAAAAGGCCCCAGATGGGATCTCGCGGGTACAGAAGGTTGCAGCGGTGGAAAAGTGGTTTCGTGGCTCCCTCTGATGTTTTTAGGATATAAGAGTATATATAGGCGAAAGAAGTACGTTGGTGGAGCTCCGTGGGGCCCATGAGGGTGGGGGAGCGCCTACCCCCTGGGCGCACCCTCCTGCCTCGTGGAAGCTTCACGGAGTTCCAGACTTCAACTCCAAGTCTCCTGGTTTGCGTTTGTTCCAAGAAAGATCCTCGCAAAGGTTTCGTTCCGTTTGGATTCCGTTTGATATTCCTTTTCCGCGAAACACTAAAATAGGCAAAAAAACAAAAACTAGCATTGGGCTCCGATTAATAGGTTAGTCCCAAAAATAATATAAAAGAGCATATTAAAGCCCATTAAACATCCAAAACAGATAATATAATAGCATGGAACAATAAAAAATTATAGATACATTGGAGACGTATCAAGCATCCCCGAGCTTAATTCCTGCTCGTCCTCGAGTAGGTAAATGATAAAAAACAGAATTTTTGATGTGGAATGCTACCTAACATAATTTTCAATGTAATTTCCTTTATTGTGGCATGAATGTTCAGATCCGAAAGATTCAAGACAAAATTTTAATATTGATATAAAAATAATAATACTTCAAGCGTACTAACCAAGCAATTATGTCTTCTCAAAATAACATAGCCAAAGAAAGCTCATACCTACAAAATCATATAGTTTGGCCATGCTTCATCTCCCTCACACAAAATGCTCCCATCATGCACAACCCTGATGACAAGCCAAGCAATTGTTTCATACTTAGCCTTTTCAAACTTTTTCAACTTTTACACAATATATGAGCGCGAGCCATGGACATAGCACTATGAGTGGAATAGAATGGTGGTTGTGGAGAAGACAAAAGGGAGGAAGATAGTCTCACATCAACTAGGCGTATCAATGGGCTATGTAGATGCCCATCGATAGATATCAATGTGAGTGAGTAGGGATTTCCATGCAACGGATGCACTAGAGCTATAAGTGTATGAAAGCTCAACAAAAGTAAGTAAGTGGGTGTGCATCCAACTTGCTTGCTCACGAAGACCTAGGGTAATTTGAGGAAGCCCATCATTGGAAAAATTCCCACTGGTATATGAAAGTGACAACATAAGAGACTCTCTATCATGAAGATCATGGTGCTACTTTGAAGCACAAGTGTGGAAAAAGGATAGTAACATTGCCCCTTCTCTCTTTTTCTCTCTTTTTTTGGGCCTTCTCTTTTTTATGGCCTCCTTTTTTTCGTCCGGAGTCTCATCCCGACTTGTGGGGGAATCATTGTCTCCATCGTCCTTTCCTCACATGGGACAATTCTCTAATAATGAAGATCATCACACTTTTATTTACTTATAACTCAAGAATTACAACTCGATACTTAGAACAAAATATGACTCTATGTGAATGCCTCCGGTGGTGTACCGGGATGTGCAATGAATCAAGAGTGATATGTATAAAATATTATGAAAGGTGGCCATGCCACAAATACGATGTCAACGACATGATCATGCTAAGCAATATGACTATGATGAAGCGTGTCATAATAAACGGAACGGTGGAAAGTTGCATGGCAATATATCTCGGAATGGCTATGGAAATGCCATAATAGGTAGGTATGGCGGCTGTTTTGAGGAAGGTAAATGATGGGTTTATGGTACCGGCAAAAGTTGCGCGGCACAAAAGAGGCTAGCAATGGTGGAAGGGTGAGAGTGCGTATAATCCATGGACTCAACATTTGTCATAAAGAACTCACATACTTATTGCAAAAATCTACAAGTCATAAAAACCAAGCACTATGCGCATGCTCCTAGAGTGATGGATTGGTAGGAAAAGACCATCGCTCGTCCCCGACCGCCACTCATAAGGAAGGCACTCAAAGAACACCTCGTGCTTCAAATTTTTCACACAACAGTTACCATACGTGCATGCTACGGGACTTACAAACCTCAACACAAGTATTTCTCAATTTCAAAATTACTCAACTAGCACAACTCTAATATCACCATCTTTATATCTTAAAACAATTATCAAGTATCAAATTTCTCATAGTTTTTAATGCACTCTATATGAAAGTTTTTATTATACCCATCTTGGATGCCCATCATATTAGGACTAATTTTATAACCAAAGAAAATTATCATGCTGTTCTAAAAGACTCTCAAAATAATATAAATGAAGCATGAGATATCAATAATTTCTATAAAATAAAACCACCACCGTGCTCTAAAAAGATAGAAGTGAAGCACTAGAGCCAAATTATCTAGCTCAAAATATATAAGTAAAGCACATAGAGTATTATAATAAATTCCAATTCATGTGTGTCTCTCCCAAAAGGTGTGTACAGCAAGGGTGATTGTGGTAAACTAAAAAGCAAAGACTCAAATCATACAAGACGCTCCAAGAAAAACACATATCATGTGGTGAATACAAATATAGCCTCAAGTAAAGTTACCGATAGACGAAGACGAAAGAGGGGATGCCTTCCGGGGCATCCCCAAGCTTAGGCTTTTGGTTTTCCTTGAATTTTACCTTGGGGTGCCTTGGGCATCCCCAAGCTTAGGCTCTTGACACTCCTTGTTCCAAAATCCATCAAATCTTTACCCAAAAACTTGAAAACTTCACAACACAAAACTCAACAGAAAATCTCATGAGCTCCGTTAGTATAAGAAAACAAACCACCACTTTAATGTACTGTAATTAACTCATTATTTATTTATATTGGTGTTAAACCTACTATATTCCAACTTCTCTATGGTTCATACCCCCCGATACTAGCCATAGATTCATCAAAATAAGCAAATAACACACAAAAAACATAATCTGTCAAAACAGAACAGTCTGTATCAATCTTTAGGTTTTGAATACTTCTGTTACTCCAAAAATTCTGAAAAATTAGTAAGACATAAATAATTTGTATATTGATATACTGCAGTTGGAATTGGTATTTTATCGCCCTCTGGTAAAAAATGAATATTATTTTCGTGAGCGCATACTTTCTGTTTTTTCAGCAAGATCAGACAACAATCACCCAAGAAGTTCCTAATGGCTTTACTTGGCACAAACACTAATTAAAACATAAAAAACACAATCATAATAGAGGCTAGATAAATTATTTATTACTGAACAGGAACAAAAATAAAATTGGGTTGCCTCCCAACAAGCGCTGTCGTTTAACGCCCCTAGCTAGGCATTGATAATTTAAATGATGCTCACATTAAAGACAAGAATTGAAGCACAAAGAGAGCATCATGAAACACGCGACAAACACATCTAAGTCTAAAATACTTCCTATGCATAGGTATATTATAGGCAAACAAATATAGCAAGCAAAAACTAGCATATGCAAGGAAGCGGAAAGAAACAATAGCAATCTCAACATAACGAGAGGTAATTTAGTAACATGAAAATTTCTACAATCATATTTTCCTATCTCATAATAATTACATGTGGGTCATAAGCAAATTCAACAAAATAGCTATCACATAAAATATTTTCAGCACGATCCACATGCATGCAAAGTTGACACTCTTCATGGGGCTTAAATAAATTTTCAAGATCGAAAGAAGAATCACCCCAATCATGATCATTGAAACAAATAAAGGACATAGCAAAACTAGCATCCCCAAGCTTAGGGTTTTTTATATTATTAGCACAATTTACATCAATAGAATTTATAATAAAATCATTGCAATCATGCTTTTTATTCAAAGATCTATCGTGAATCACTTCATAAAGTAATTCATCACACTTTTCAGATTCATGAATTTCAAGCAAAACCTCATAAAGATAATCTAGTGCACTCAACTCACTAGCAATAGGTTCATCATAATTGGATCTCTTAAAGAGATTAGCAAGTGCATGAGGATCCATAAACTTTTAGCAAGTGAAGATGCAAGCAAAAAGAAGGTACATGGTAACACAAGATTGAAGGAAAGAAGGGTGAGAGAAAAGGCAAAGGTTTTCGAAAATCGTTTTAGAAGTGGTGGAGAGGAAAATGAGAGGCAAATGGCAAATAATGTAATTTGAGGGAGAAGAGTTTATGATGGGTACTTGGTATGTCTTGACTTGCCGTAGATCTCCCTGGAAACGGCGCCAGAAATCCTTCTTGCTACCTCTTGAGCATGTGTTGGTTTTCCCTTGAAGAGGAAAGGGTGATGCAGCAAAGTAGCGTAAGTATTTCTCTCAGTTTTTGAGAACCAAGGTATCAATCCAGTAGGAGATAACACACAAGTCATCTAGTACCTGCACAAACAATCAAGAACCTCACAGCCAATGCGATAAAGGGGTTGTCAATCCCTTCACGGTCACTTGCGAAAGTGAGATCTGATAAAGATAGTAAGATAAATATTTTTGGTATTTTTGTTGTATAGATTGGAAAGTAAAGATTGCAAAATAGTAAACAAGATACGATGTAAATAAAAGGGATGCAATATAATAATAAAGAGATCCGGGGGCCATAGGTTTCACTACTGGCTTATGTCGGTGTCAAAATCGGCGGATCTCGGGTAGGGGGTCCCGAACTGTGCGTCTAAGGTCGATGGTAACAGGAGACGGGGGACACAATGTTTACCCAGGTTTGGGCCCTCTCTATGGAGGTAATACCCTACTTCCTGCTTGATTGATCATGATGAATATGAGTATTACAAGACTTAATCTACCACGAGATCGTAATGGCGAAACCCTAAAAGTCTAGCCTGTCTGACTATGATTATGCAGGTCTATCTACGGACCTAGCCCTCCAGTTTATATAGACACAGGAGGGATCTAGGGTTTACATAAGGTCGGTCATAGAGGAAGGAATCTTCATATTTGGTCGCCAAGCTTGCCTTCCACACCAAGGAGAGTCCCATCTGGACACGGGTAGAGTCTTTGGTCTTTGCATCTTCGCAGCCCATCAGTCCGGCCCATGCCTAATAGGCCGGACACCCGAGGACCCCTTAGTCCAGGACTCCTCAGTAGCCCCTGAACCAGACTTCAATGATGAGGTGTCTAGCGCGCAGATAGTCTTTGGTATTGCAAGGCGGGTTCCTCCTCCGATGACTTCAAAGCGATGTATTCGACTTTCCATTTAATGTCGTACCCCTTGGCTTCCCCGCCTTCCTGAATTTAGCTTCCACATGTCGAGTGAATACAAGAGGTCAGGGTATTTTTACACATACCACCCTGACCATACCAGAAAGGTGCCTATTTAAAGAGAATAGATCTCAGATCCATTCCAAACCTCACGGAAAAAACCCTTAGAGCTTGCTGAGCAGAACCACCCCAACATGGCTAGCGCTCCCAGCTCTTCCTCTCGTCCCCACAGCTCCAAAAAGGGTGATTGGGAGAGATGTTCCGTATCTCATAGTCAGCTGGTGAAGCTGCAAAAATAGGGCTTTCTTCCTCCCACGGATTTAGTCCCCGTACGAGCAGGGCTGACGTCCTTCACTGGCGGGGTTCAGGCGGAGAACATTCCCCATCCGTCCAAGGGGGAACGAGTATGCTTTGTACCCTTCCTGCTAAGAGGCATCAGATTTCCAATCCATCCTTTCCTCTGAGGGCTTCTAGAGTATTATGGCCTCCAGTTGCATAGTTTCACTCCTGCCTCCATCCTGCACATTGTGGGATATGTTGCTCTATGCGAGCTATTCCTAGGCTGCGAGGCCCATTTTGATTTATGGAGAAGACTATTTTGCCTCGTCCCTCGTAATCAAGGGGGTCAATATTCGAAGTGGGAGGAGCCGAAGTGTGGCGCATTGTGGGGATCGGATACCTGTCCGGCACGCCGAAGAAGACTTCCGAAGAGTGGCCTTCCGAATGGTTCTATATTGACAACGCCGCTATTCCTGACCCAGTCCGAATGGGCCTCCCAGAGTATTCAAGTGCTCCACTGAAGAAACGCCATAGCTGGTGTTGAGGATATAACCACTGAGGGTAAACCGCGCAGGAGGGGCCGGTTCACCTTCAGTTATACTGAAGCCCAAGGAAACCCGGAAGATGGCGCTTTACGGATGAAGCTTGGAGGCCCAGAGCCCACAGGCGGTTTAGGGCCCATGATAGTAAACCACCATGATTGCATAAACTTGCATTGTAAGATAAGAAAGAAGAGACCGAGGCGGACACTTGTATGAGCCAGCCTCGGGACTCTGTAGACCAGCCGGGATCCTCCTAAATATATAAAGGGGTGACCCGGCGGCAGTTTAGGGACAGAAAAAACAACAACTCGAAGCCAGACAAAGCGGATTCGCTCCCTGGTCTTCGAAACCCCAGCAATACCAATCACAACTAGACGTAGGCTTTTACCTTCATCGAAGGGGCCGAACTAGTATAAACTCTCGTGTCCCTTGTCCGGTTTAACCCCTTCAAGCTAACCCGTAGTGATGGCTCCATGACTAAGTCCTTCCACGAGGACATCTGCCGTGACAATTCCACGACAGTTGGCTCCCACCATGGGGCCATCGCACGATGGTTTCGAGTTCTTGAAGGGCAACTTTGATGGACTGAGGGGATACGCTGTGGGCCGGATGACGAAGAGTCGCCGCGGCAAGCTCTACATCGACAACGCAGGATGGGGTCCCGAGGCTAATTCAATCGAATACGGGTACCAGGTCCCCTTTGGTGGGATTCACGTCTTCATCGGCAAGATCGGCGAACCGGCCCCCGAGCCGGACACCTGCGCCAACATCATCGAGACGGCTCGGCATGCAAGTTCTTCACCGGTTCAGCCTGAGGCCAGGCATGTTTTCGTGGGTGTCATCCATGGTTCAGGTTATGAGGAGGAACCAATCTCCGATGGAGAAACCATAGTCCGCAGTGATGACGAGTCTTTCGGAGAAACCGAATCGCTTCACCAGTTGTACGACGGCCGAATTGTGGAAGGCTCCGAGGGCAACAGTATTCCGAATTCCCCCGGTCTGCCAAACCGGGCCGCTATCTTCATGGCCGGCACGCGACCGGCGCCTCATTCATCTACCGCCGCAGCGGTACTCTCCGGTTCAACGATGGCCACGCCAGCAGGTGCAGGAAGCTCGGTGCCGCCTCCGGCCCAAGTCTTGTCTGATTTGTTCGACGCTCTAGCGGCATTAATGTCTGCGGAGGTAGACGCAGTAGCCAGGGATCAGCATGATGCGGAGATTCTAAAAGTGAAAGATCAGATAGCCCAGGCTAAAGCGGACCTGGCAGCAGAGAACGCCAGGATGGCCACAGAGCGGGCCGAGTTGGAAGCACAGGCTTACCGGATTAGACTAGATCAGAATGCTTCAGAAGAGGTCATGAGAAGAAGGTACTGATCACGTCTCCCGTCGGTTTATGAGCCGCAAAATCTTTTCAACACGCCAGGTGCAGGAGCTGGTAACCAATCCGCGCCAAACCGGGCAGGGGCACCGGAAGCAGGAGCGCCGGCTCAGCCACATGCAACAAACCTGCCTCGCCAGAACAACGTTGTATTATCAACGCCGCCCGGGCATTATTCCAACCCGTTGGATAATATTGTGGCCGCCGCTTCACGCCTGGCGGCTCTCCCAATCGACGGTGAATCACCAGTTGCAGTGGAAGCGCGTCGGGCCAGGGATCTCCTTCAGAAAGCACTGAATCAAAAGCAAGCGTATTCACACAGCCATGAGAGGATTCATTCCACTCCCTGTCCAAGCCGGAGTTATAGCAGACACGTGGAGGATGAACCGGCCATATCCAGTAGCGCACGCCACCGAAATCTGCCGCAGGAGAACAACCCGGCTGGGGGAGGTGCTAATGCGCAAGATGTTGTGGACCATGGCCGCGCACGACGGGGGGCCGAGTTGACAGCTCGACACGAAGCACGACATCATACTCCGGTTCACCCCACTGCCTCCGTGGAGCCAGTGGTAATGTTTAGTTCCCTAGGAGTACCATGTTTAACTCCTGCACTGCGTAATGTGCGATTGCCCAAGGATTTCAAGGGACCTCGTAAGGTACCAAATTACACCGTCGAGTTGCAGCCAGAGGCATGGGTGGAGAGCTATGAGATGGCAATGGAGATGTTAGATGTGGATGAGGCGGTTTGTGCTAAATATTTCACCATGATGCTGGAAGGAATAGCTCGCACTTGGTTGAAGAGCTTGCCAACCAACTCTATCGACTCATGGGACGAATTAAAGCGCCAGTTTATCCAGAACTTCAAGGATACGTGCAAGCAGCCGATGTCAATTGTGGATCTGGCCGCTTGTGTCCAAGAGGAAGGGGAGTCCACGACCCATTGGGTTAAACGAGTCTCGACGATTTTGCATTCATCAGATCGTATTAATGCAGATACCACGGTATTAACGTTGGAGGGCAATTGCCGTTTTAAGCCATTGAAACAGAAGTTGGGAAGGCTCAAAGGTCATTGCAACGACATGTCAACACTCATGGCTGCTTTAGTTAAGTATGCCGATTCAGATAATACCAAGGATCCGGATTCATAGGAGGACAAACCGGAGAAGGGAAAGAAGAACGGCGGTGCAAAAGGGCAGCACCACAACCAAGGGGGCCATGGGAATAACAGTAAGCGTAAAGCGGATAATTCAGATTTGGTGGCTAACACAAATATGCAGTGTCGCAAAGGTAAACCGCCCCAGTGCGGCATGAATCTAGAGAGTTTGTTAAACCAGCCCTGCCCAAAGCATGGAACCAAGGAGGCCCCTGCCACACATCTTTGGAAAGATTGTCACATAATGAGGGAGTTTAAAAATTCTGATTTATACCGGTATGATCAGGATCCACCCAGCGGTTTAGGCCCAGGTTTCCATGGGGGCGGCGGTTCAAGCTCTGGATTTCAGAACAACCAGGGCCATCAGAACAACCATGGTAATAACCAGTAGAATAACCAAGGGAATTAGCAACAGTCAGGTTACCAGAGTCACCCCAAGCAGTTGAACAACGGACAATATCATGTGTTCACTACCAGCTTGTGCAAGCGGGATCAGAAACTTCACAAGAGGGCAGTCAATATTGTTGAACCGGCTGTACCACATTATCTATGATGGTCGGAGCAGCCTATTGTGTGGAGCAGGGAGGACCACCCGCCCCGGGTTGACAATCCGGGCCAACTAGCCTTGGTGGTAGTGCCTCAGGTGGGAGGCTATAAGTTTACCAAGGTTTTGATGGATGGAGGGAGCAGTATCAACATCCTGTACTATGAGACTTTCCATCGCATGGGTTTGACGGATAAGAACCTTAAACTGTCAAACACTATCTTTCATGGTGTGGTACCAGGTAAGTCGGCCTACCCTGTGGGAAAGATTGCTTTGGAAGTTGTGTTTGGAGATGAGTTTGATTCCAGGTGTGAGACTTTGACCTTTGAAGTGGTGAAAATCCAGAGTCCATATCACGCGCTATTTGGACGGCCGGCTTACGCGAAATTCATGGCGAGGCCTTGTTATGTCTATCTGCAGCTCAAGATGCCAGGTCATAAGGGGACGATCACAGTACATGGGAGTCGAAAGATTGCCTTGGATTGCGAGGAAGGTGAAGCGGCCTATGCTGAATCGGTTTGTGCAACAGAGGAGCTGAAATTCTATAAAGACAATGTTGATCCGGCAGACATGACCCCCCTGAAGAAGCCTACGACGGAGCATGACCCAGCCCTCACGTTCAAACCGGCTAATGAGACTAAACTCATTGACTTCGTCCCTGGTGATTCATCCAAGCAGTTTAGTATCAGTACAAATCTGGATCCGAAATAGGAAAGCGCGCTCATCGAGTTCATCCATGAGAACCGGGACATCTTCGCATGGAAACCTTCTGACATGCCATGTGTACCGAGGGAACTCGCTGAGCACAGCCTAAATATTGACCCTAAGTTTAAGCCGGTCAAGCAGTACCTTCGCCGCTTTAACGAAGAAAGACGCAAGGCCATCGGCGAAGAGGTAGCCCGGCTACTGGCGGCTGGGTTTATTATCGAAGTGTTTCATCCCGAATGGTTGGCTAATCCGGTGCTTGTTCTTAAGAAAAATGGCACTTGGCGTATGTGTGTAGACTACACTGATTTGAATAGAGCTTGCCCGGCAGATCCTTTCGCTCTCCCGCGTATTGATCAGATCATTGATGCAACGGCAGGTTGTGAGCGCCTGAGTTTCCCGGATGCTTATTCAGGTTATCATCAGATTAAGATGGCCGTTAAAGACCAGGAGAAGACATCCTTCATCACTCCCTTTGGAGCCTTCTGCTATGTTTCTATGCCCTTTGGGCTCAAGAGTGCCCAAGCAACCTATCAGCATTGTGTGCAAAATTGTCTTCACAAGCAGATCGGGCGTAATGTTCATGCCTATGTGGATGACATTGTGGTGAAATCCAGAAACCAGGAAACCCTGATAAATGATCTCAAAGAGACGTTTGACAATCTTCGGGTTTACAAAATGATGCTCAACCCGGACAAATGTGTTTTTGGTGTTCCAGCAGGCAAACTCTTGGGTTTTCTTGTGTCTAACAAAGGTATTGAGGCAAATCCGAAAAAGATCAAAGCAATCACATCCTTGGCTAAACCGGCATGTATCAATGATGTTCAGCGTCTGGTGGGCCAGATTGCAGCCCTCAGCCGATTTATCAGCCATTTGGGAGAGAAGGCGATTCCCCTGTATCAGATGTTGAAGAAAACAGATAAATTTGTCTGGAATGACGCCGCTGATACGACATTCGAAGAGTTGAAGCAGCAGCTAGCTGAACCGCCAGTCCTCGCTGCTCCAATTGATAATGAACCTCTACTGTTGTACGTGGCTGCCAATGCCCGAGCGGTTAGTGTGGCGATT
Source organism: Triticum aestivum (assembly GCF_018294505.1). NCBI lineage: Eukaryota > Viridiplantae > Streptophyta > Magnoliopsida > Poales > Poaceae > Triticum > Triticum aestivum. The sequence goes on along the minus strand of NC_057794.1, from coordinate 431,781,348 downwards.
GTGGTTGAGCGTAAGGAGTCTGGGAAAGAATATCCGGTTCAACGACCAGTTTATTATATCAGTGAAGTACTGATCGAATCAAAGCAAAGATATCCGCATTGGCAGAAGCTAGTGTATGGAGTTTTCATGGCAAGTAGGAAACTCAAGCAATATTTTCAAGGCCATCCTATTACAGTGGTTAGTTCTGCTCCCTTGGGTGATACAATCTAGAATAGAGAGGCAACTGGCTGGGTTGCAAAGTGGGCGATCGAGCTCGGTCCCCATAGTTTGAAGTATACACCCCGAACAGCCATCAAATCTCAGGCGCTTGTGGACTTCATCAATGATTGGACTGAGTTACAGGCACCAGAAGACAAACCAGATAATACATACTGGACCATTCACTTTGATGGATCCAGGCAGCTGGAAGGCTCGGGGGCTGGAGTTGTCCTCACTTCCCCTCGAGGAGATAAGATTTGTTATGTTCTCCGCTTAATGTTTCCTTGTACTAACAATCCAGCGGAGTACGAGGCCTTTGTAGCGACCAGACCTCAAACAGTCTGATCTTTGTGCTCCGGTGTCATCCCTGGATCAGTAATGCTGACACCACACAGTACTCGAAGGATTTATAGTAGAGTAGCAATCACACACTTATTACATCGAGTGTCTCAAAAGAGAACTTATTACAATAAATATGGCTTAAGGCCATCTAATAACGATAACAACGGAAGGCTTGGAAGATAAGTGAGTCCATCAACTCCAACGGCATCACTGAGTATAGAACCACGACCTAAAAACTCCTTATTCGTCGTCTGAAAAGTCTGCAACATTAACGTTGCAGCCCGAGAACGGGTCAGCACATGGAATATGCTGGCAAGGTAACACATAGGGAGTAATGGAATGAAACAACTATACTATATGCATATTTGGCTGGTGGAAAGCTCTATGGTTACAGTTTTTGCGTAAAGCCAATTTTTCCCTACTTCAAAGGAATAAATTTAATTACTATCATGGTGGTTGTTAAACATTGAGAATGGTTGACAGCATTCTCAATCCCAATTAAGCAACATCATTTAACAAACCCAACAAAATTAACTTTACAGTAACATGTTGAGATTCACATGATAATCCAGGTACTAGATACTCAAGATGTCCATAACCGGGGACACGGCTAACCATGATTAGTTTATTACACTCTGCAGAGGTTTGCGCACTTTTCCCCACAAGACTCGATCGCCTCCGCTGGATTTCTCGCACTACATGGTGTTTGAGAAACGGATGACCGAGACACAGTCTTTCGGAAATGCTAGCACCTTATGATGGATAGACCGGTACACCTACTTTCCCCTACATCTGGTAGTCTACCTTGTAAGAGTTCGCATGACTTAATCAACTATGCCAGAGCCCATAATGGCTTGTGGCTGCACACGGAAGTTTCTAGCATGAATAATCTCATGATCCCTTTGAGCCCGGGTGGCGGTCCAAAAGAAAAACAGGCAAGTCCTGGAATACCCAGGTGCCTCAATGCACCCAGATGTGTGTTTAGGTTGCCACCTTAGATAAACCATTAATTAACAATCTCACATCTGTCATGGATATCACTCACCCAATCCACGTCTACTAGCATAGCATGGCATAATAAGCAAACGTAGAAATAACTCCCAAAGGTTTGATAATAAACAGGTAATAGGTACTACCTCATCTACTTCCCATCCCACAATTTAGTTAGATCCTAATCATGCAATGTGTGAGGATTGATCTAATGCAATAAAACTGGGTTGTAGAAAAATGTATGATCAAAGTGTTACTTGCCTTGCTGATGATCCGCGAAACCTAGAGATTCAAAGTAATAGGCGGCGCACTCCGGGTATTTTATCGCAGACAAACAAACAAGCATACAATAAGTACTCATCTAATGCACAGGTAAAACTCAAATAGAAGATCTAACCAGAAAGTTTAACTTAAGAACCCTGGTTTGCAAAAAGAATCAAATCGAACATAGCAAAAGAAATCAAACGGCGAAAGAAATCAACTTCGTTCTAGTAATCTGGATCTAAGTCAAATTTTACAGTAGCAAAAACTTGTTTAAGTTGATTATTCGGAAAGAGGGTTTCCAGACGAAACTCCAGGCGCTTGAATCGCCTGATTCCGATAAACGAGTGAAAAGTTATACTAAAACGAAAATCGGATCAGAAATCGCGATCAGAAAATAACCGCGCAAAATCCGACGAAAAAGAAAAACGACGAACAGATTAATCGTTAATTAACCTAATCCGAAAATAATTAAAATAAAAAAATAATATTAAAATAATAAAAAAATTCGAAAATAAAACCGACGAAAAAGAAAATATTTTTTTTAAAAAAAATCGGCACGGAAGTTGAGGCGGCGGCGAACCTCGGGCGGCGTGCAACTCCGGCGAGTCGGCGGCGGGTCCGGCGGCGACGGCGGCGGGCTAGGGTTTTAGGCGCGGGCGCGGTTATGGGCTGGGGCGCCGGGTGCCTCGCTATTTAAAGGCGCCCCGGGGCGGAGTCCCGCTCGGGTACGGGCCATAGTCGGTTTCGGTTTTTTTAAATAATTACGCTCGGAAGAAAAATAAAAAGAAATACTAAACGGACTCCAAAAATCATGATATAAATTTTCCCGGGTTTCTAAAATCAAGCCCGATAAAGTGAACATTTATTTGGGCCCAAAATACAAGTTTGAAAAACACGTATTTTTTCCTAAATTCAATTAAAAATACCGAAAAACTCCGAAATAAATCTTATTTGATTTTTTTATTAAATCCTCAATATTTCTATATTTTGGGAAAGTCATTTTATTCCCTCTCTCATATTTTTGTAATAGAAATAATTGATGATAAAATAAATAAAATCAAATGATCCTGTTTACAAAATTTGAGAAAACTCAAATATGTAAATAACGAAATCCCCAACTCTCTCCGTGGGTCCTTGAGTTGCTTAGGATTTTCTAGGATCAAAACCATAAGCAAAATAAAATATGATATGCATGATGATCTAATGTATAACATTCCAAATTGAAAATTTGGGATGTTACAAACCTACCCCCCTTAAGATGAATCTCGCCCTCGAGATTCGGGTTGGCTAGAAAATAGGTGAGGGTGGTCCTTGAGCAAATCTTCCTCTCGCTCCCAGGTGGCTTCATCCTCCGTGTGGTGGCTCCACTGAACTTTGCAAAACTTGATAACCTTGCTGCGAGTGACTCGGCTGGCAAACTCGAGAATCTTGACTGGTTTCTCCTCATAGGTCAAATTGTTATCCAACTGAATTGCTTCCAATGGCACTGTGTCTCTCAAAGGTATGTCAGCCATCTCCGCGTGACACTTCTTCAACTGAGAAACGTGGAACACATCATGAACTCCTGTCAATCCTTCTGGCAATTCCAACTTGTAGGCCACTTCTCCCATAAGCTCCAAAACTCGATATGGCCCTACAAATCATGGCGCTAACTTCCCCTTAACTCCAAAGCGCTTGATCCCTCGAAGTGGGGATACTCGAAGATAAGCTCTGTCTCCGACTTCGTAAACTGTCTCCTTGCGTTTAGAATCTGTGTAGCTCCTCTGCATGGACTGGGCTACCTTGAGCCTATCGCGAATCAACTTCACCTTCTGTTCAGACTCTTTAATCAGATCTGGTCCAAACAACTGGCGGTCTCCAACTTCATCCCATGACAACGGTATCCTGCACCTCCTTCCGTACAGAGCTTCGAAAGGGGCCATCTTCAAACTGGTCTGATAACTATTATTGTAAGAGAACTCTGCATATGGCAAATTATCTTCCCAACTAGATCCATAATCTAGCGCACAAGCTCTCAGCATATCCTCCAAAATCTGATTGACTCTCTCGGTCTGTCCATCTGTCTGCGGATGAAAAGTTGTACTAAATTCTAGCCTAGTACCCAAAGTCTCATGCAACTGCTTCCAGAACTTTGAGGTAAACTGGGTTCCTCTATCTGATACGATGCTCCTCGGAACTCCATGCAAACATACGATCCTGGTCATGTATATATTTGCCAACTTAGCACTGGTGTAAGTGGTCTTTACTGGGATGAAATGAGCTACCTTCGTCAATCGATCAACTACAACCCAAATCGAGTCATAGCCTGAACGAGTCCTTGGTAATCCCGTGATAAAATCCATGCCTAGCTTATCCCACTTCCATTCGGGTATCGGCAATGGTTGCAACAATCCTGCTGGCTTCTGATGCTCTGCCTTTACTCTCTGACATATGTCACAAACTGCTACATACTCCGCAATATCCTTCTTCATTCCGGTCCACCAGAAAATATCCTTCAAATCCAAATACATCTTGGTATTTCCTGGGTGAATCAAATACGGGGAATCATGTGCCTCTTGCAGAATCAACTTTCTGATCTCCGAGTCATTGGGTACATAAACACGATCTTCAAACCATAGGGTGTCGTGCTCATCCTCACGAAATCCTTTAGCTTTTCCTTCTTTCATTTTCTCCTTTATGGAAGCAATCTCCTTGTCAGTCTTCTGAGCTTCCCTGATTCTGTCCATCAAAGTTGACTGAATTTCCAATGTTGCTACATAGCCTCTCGGAACTATTTCCAAACATAGTTCACGAAGATTTTCTGCTAACTCCTTGGGTATTTCTCCCGTCATTAACGTATTGACATGGCTCTTGCGGCTTAATGCATCAGCTACTACATTAGCCTTCCCGGGATGATAATGCAATCTCATATCATAATCCTTGATGAGCTCCAACCATCTGCTTTGTCTGAGGTTCAACTCCTTCTGTGTGAAAATGTACTTCAAACTCTTATGATCCGTGTACACCTCACAATGATTTCCGATGAGGAAATGTCTCCATTTCTTCAAGGCATGCACTACGGCTGCTAACTCCAAATCATGCGTGGCATAATTCGATTCATGGGGCTTCAGTTGTCTTGAGGCATATGAAACAACTCTCCCTTCCTGCATAAGCACTGCTCCAAGTCCTCGACGTGAAGCGTCGCAATACACCTCATAATCCTTGGTTTGATATGGCAAAATCAACACTGGTGAGGTAACCAAACGGTTCTTCAATTCCTGAAAACTTGCCTCACACTCCTCAGTCCATTTGAACTTAGTATCCTTCTTCAGCAACTCCGTCATAGGCTTCACAATCTTTGAGAAGTTCTCAATAAATCTCCGGTAGTATCCTGCGAGTCCCAGAAAACTCCGGATCTCTCCAACTGTTGTTGGTGCTTCCCAATTGGTCACAGTGATAACCTTGGTGGGGTCAACTGCTATTCCTTCTCCGGATATAACATGTCCGAGGAATCCAACTTCCTTCAACCAAAACTCACATTTGCTAAACTTGGCATATAACTGCTGTTCTCTGAGCTTCTCAAGTACCAATCGCAAATGTTCTTTATGCTCCTCTTCATTCTTTGAGAATACCAGAATATCATCGATGAAAACCACGACGAACTTATCCAAAAACTCCATGAACACTTTGTTCATCATGTTCATAAAATAGGCAGGTGCGTTAGTCAGTCTGAATGACATAACGGTATACTCATACAGTCCATATCTTGTGGTGAATGCTGTCTTAGGTATGTCCTGCTCTCGAATCTTCAACTGATGGTACCCTGATCGCAAATCGATCTTGGAAAACACTTTAGCCCCTTGCAATCGATCAAACAGATCATTGATCATTGGTAGCGGGTACTTGTTTTTGATTGTTACTTCGTTCAATCCTCAATAATCAACAACCATTCTTAACGATCCATCCTTCTTCTCCACTAGAAGTACTGGTGATCCCCAAGGCGAAGAACTTGGGCGAATGTAACCTTTATCCAGTAACTCCTTAATCTGCTTCTTAATCTCCACCAAATCTTTTGTGGGCATCCTGTATGGTCGCTTCGATATTGGCCCAGTGACTGGCAAAAGCTCAATCAAAAACTCAATGTCTCTATCTGGTGGCATGCCTGGCAACTCTTCGGGAAATACATCAGGAAAATCCTTTACCACTGGTACTTCCTCCTGCACAACTCCCGATAAGGAATTTACTTGTGTCCTATTTGGCGCATGTCAGGATACATACTTGATCCTTCTTCCTTCTGGCGTTGTGAGCAAAATTGTCTTACTGGCGCAATCGATGTTTCCTCCATACATCGACAGCCAATCCATACCGAGAATTACATCCAAACCTTGGGATTCCAGAATAATTAAATCCGTTGGGAAAACATGCCTTCCTATACTTAATGGCACTTGAAAACATCCTTGTCCGGCCATGTACTCTGCTCCTGGCGAGCTTACTAGCATAGGTGTTTTAAGAACCCTAGTGGGAAGGCTATACTTTTTCACAAATCCCCTTGATATGTATGAATGCGATGCACCAGTATCAAAAAGAACGAGTGCAGTAAATGACTTAACCAAAAACTTACCTATTACTGCATCGGGCTGAGCTTCAACCTCCTCCACATTAACGTGGTTCACCTGTCCCCTGTTGAAAGGGTTCGGCTTCTTTCCAGAGCTTCCATTGCTGTTTTGGCCTTCAGGACATTCATTGGCATAATGTCCGGTCTTGGAACACTTGAAACAGGTGACTTGACTCAGATCTCTCTTGGCTGGGGTTGATGGGGTGCTGCGGTTCTGGCCATTGCTTCCTCCATTCCCATTACCATTCTTGGTGCCATTGGGATTGTGCGAGCTACCTACTCCATGGGTATGCTGAAAATGTCCTCCCGGTCTAGGGGTAAAACATGGCTTCTGCTGAGCTCCTGAATTATACTTTCCTTGTCCATACTTCCTCTTGCGGTTCTCAATTTGCTGCTGCTTCCCTTCAATCATAAGAGCACGGTCTACCAACTCCTGGTAGTTGTTGAAGGTGGCTACCATCAACTGCATACTCAACTCATCATTCAGTCCTTCCAGGAACTTCTCCTGCTTAGCTGCATCTGTAGCAACGTCGTCTGGGGCATAACGTGCTAGCTTACTAAACTCCTCCACATACTGGCCAACTGTCCGTCCTCCTTGGCGCAAGTTATGAAACTCACGCTTCTTCATGGCCATTGCTCCTGCTGAAACATGGGCAGTACGGAAAGCCTGCTGAAACTGGTCCCATGTGACAGTGTCGACTGGGAAGGTGGCTGTGAAATTCTCCCACCAGGATGCTGCGGGTCCTTCTAACTGATGTGCGGCAAACTTCACCTTCTCCGCATCTGTGCATCCTGCTGTGGTCAACTCCCTAGCTATCTTGCGGAGCCAATCATCTGCTACTATCGGCTCGGTGCTACTGGAAAACACCGGCGGATTCAGCCTAAGAAAACGGGCTAAGTGGTCAACAGGTGGTGGTGGTGGTGGTGGGTTGTTGTTGTTGTTCCCCTGATTCTGATTCTGAACTAGCAACTGCATCAAGGTGTTCTGCTGCTGGATCAACTGGGTGAGCTCCGGCGGAAAGGCAAATCCGGGGTCACGTCTTGGAGGCATCTGAGGGTTTAGAAAAGATGAGATATAAGAATAGAGGGGGTCTAAAGAGAAAACACTACCCATATGCACATGAGGCAAAAGCAAACAATTCACTTCATTCAATCAAACAAAGGCATTCAATCGATCTAGCTATCGCAAGAGTGCTTGGACTACTAAATTTACATGGTGGACTACTACTACTGGTGAGGTGGTCTACTAGAAACATTCTACGGTTGTAGACTCCATGATATCGGCTCTAGCTTCATCAACATAGTCATCATCGCTACTATCTGCTTCCGAGTCGGTGCCATCGATGATGATGTAGTCTTCCGGGCTAATCTCCTTGGGTTCTTCGTCTTCATCTACTGGTGTCGGGCCTCCCATAAATATTCCAATCTTCTTGATCAGGTCGTCATTCTTCTCCACCAATACTTCAATTTCTTCTTCATAACCTTCACGTGTAGCTTTGAGTTCTTCCTCTAGTTCCTTGATTCTAGTCTTAGTCTTCTTCAGATCTATCATGTCGGCGCACATCTGATTCTCCTGTCATCGAATGTGATGGTTTAACTCCTGGATAAAAGCTGCAATTGATCTATCTTTCCTGGTGCTGATCATCTCCCAGTGTTCATCTCGGCGCCCACAAATCTGGTAGATAGTATCCTTGAGATCCTTGCGGTAGACTTCTCCAATGCGTCCCATGGCGATGTGAGCTGCCATACTCTTTCCTAGACTCCAAGTTGGTGCATCAAAAGAAAACTCTATGGGCTCAGTGACTGGCATGAACGTCCTTCCTAGAACTTGAACTTGAATCATCCAGCGCTCTTCTTCAGGTAAAGTGGTGTTGTAGGTTCCCGTGAAGCTTGGTACTCCTATGTTCAGGTATCTAGTGACTTCCTTCAAGTGGCGTCCAAAGGGTGTATCTTCATCTGGTTGGGTAAACTTGTTCCTTGCATCTGCCATCCTAAAGAGTAGAAAAGATGAGAGGTCAGAAGAGAAGAGAGTGGGTAGTGATCTAGGCCTCTTAGCTTAGTGGTCGTGTCCTACAGTCAGCGTGTGCTCTGATACCATCTCTGTAGCGACCAGACCTCAAACAGTCTGATCTCTGTGCTCCGGTGTCATCCCTGGATCAGTAATGCTGACACCACACAGTACTTGAAGGATTTATAGCAGAGTAGCAATCACACACTTATTACATCGAGTGTCTCAAAAGAGAACTTATTACAATAAATATGGCTTAAGGCCATCTAATAATGATAACAGTGGAAGGCTTGGAAGATAAGTGAGTCCATCAACTCCAACGGCATCACTGAGTATAGAACCACGACCTAAAAACTCCTTATTCGTTGTCTGAAAAGTCTGCAACATTAACGTTGCAGCCCGAGAACGGGTCAGCACATGGAATATGCTGGCAAGGTAACACATAGAGAGTAATGGAATGAAACAACTATACTATATGCATATTTGGCTGGTGGAAAGCTCTATGGTTATAGTTTTTGCGTAAAGCCAATTTTTCCCTACTTCAAAGGAATAAATTTAATTACTATCATGGTGGTTGTTAAACATTGAGAATGGTTGACAGCATTCTCAATCCCAATTAAGCATCATCATTTAACAAACCCAACAAAATTAACTTTAGAGTAACATGTTGAGATTCACATGATAATCCAGGTACTAGATACTCAAGATGTCCATAACCGGGGACACGGCTAACCATGATTAGTTTATTACACTCTGCAGAGGTTTGCGCACTTTTCCCCACAAGACTCGATTGCCTCCGTTGGATTTCTCGCACTACATGGTGTTTGAGAAACGGATGACCGAGACACAGTCTTTCAGAAATGCTAGCACCTTATGATGGATAGACCGGTACACCTACTTTCCCCTACATCTGCTAGTCTACCCTATAAGAGTTCGCATGACTTAATCAACTATGCCAGAGCCCATAATGGCTTGTGGCTGCACACGGAAGTTTCTAGCATGAATAATCTCATGATCCCTTTGAGCCTGGGTGGCGGTCCAAAAGAAAAACAGGCAAGTCCTGGAATACCCAGGTGCCTCAGTGCACCCAGATGTGTGTTTAGGTTGCCACCTTAGATAAACCATTAATTAACAATCTCACATCTGTCATGGATATCACTCACCCAATCCACGTCTACTAGCATAGCATGACATAATAAGCAAACGTAGAAATAACTCCCAAAGGTTTGATAATAAACAGGTAATAGGTACTACATCATCTACTTTCCATCCCACAATTTAGTTAGATCCTAATCATGCAATGTGTGAGGATTGATCTAATGCAATAAAACTGGGTTGTAGAAAAATGTATGATCAAAGTGTTACTTGCCTTGCTGATGATCCGCGAAACCTAGAGATTCAAAGTAACAGGCGGCGCACTCCGGGTATTCTATCGCAGACAAACAAACAAGCATACAATAAGTACTCATCTAATGCACAGGTAAAACTCAAATAGAAGATCTAACCAGAAAGTTTAACTTAAGAACCCTAGTTTGCAAAAAGAATCAAATCGAACGTAGCAAAAGAAATCAAACGACGAAAGAAATCAACTTCGTTCTAGTAATCTGGATCTAAGTCAAATTTTACAGTAGCAAAAACTTGTTTAAGTTGATTATTCGGAAAGAGGGTTTCGAGACGAAACTCCAGGCGCTTGGCCTGATTCCGATAAACGAGCGAGAAGTTATACTATAAATCGGATCAGAAATCGCGATCAGAAAATAACCGCGGAAAATCCGACGAAAAAGAAAAACGACGAACAGATTAATCGTTAATTAAACTAATCAGAAAATAATTAAAAATAATAATATTAAAATAATAATAAAATTTCGAAAATAAAACCGACGAAAAAGAAAATAATTTTTTTTTTTAAAAAATCGGCACGGAAGTCGAGGCGGCGGCGAACCTCGGGCGGCGTGCAACTCCGGCGAGTCAGCGGCGGGCTAGGGTTTCGGGCGCGGGCGCGGTTATGGGCTGGGGCGCTGGGTGCCTCGCTATTTAAAGGCGCCCCCGGGCGGAGTCCCGCTCGGGTACGGCCCATAGTCGGTTTCGTTTTTTTAAATAATTACGCTCGGAAGAAAAATAAAAAGAAATACTAAATGGACTCCAAAAATCATGAAATAAATTTTGCCGGGTTTCTAAAATCAAGCCCGATAAAGTGAACATTTATTTGGGCCCAAAATACAACTTTGAAAAACGCGTATTTTTTTCCTAAATTCAATTAAAAATACCGAAAAACTCCGAAATAAATCTTATTTGATTTTTTATTAAATCCTCAATATTTCTATATTTTGGGAAAGTCATTTTATTCCCTCTCTCATATTTTTGTAATAGAAATAATTGATGATAAAATAAATCAAATCAAATGATCCTGTTTACAAAATTTGAGAAAACTCAAATATGTAAATAACGAAATCCCCAACTCTCTCCGTGGGTCCTTGAGTTGCTTAGGATTTTCTAGGATCAAAACCAAAAGCAAAATAAAATATGATATGCATGTGATCTAATGTATAACATTCCAAATTGAAAATTTGGGATGTTACAGCCTTGCTCCACGGTCTTCGTGTAGCTAAGGAAAGGAAGTTAAGCCGGGTTCGATGCTTTGGAGATTCTGATCTGGTGGCTCAGCAAGTTTCTGGTACTTGGGATTCTAAAGACCCGCTCATGGCGGCTTATAGGCGCGAGGTGGATATTGTAGCAGGTCACTTTAAGGGTTATCAGGTGGAGCACATCGACCGGCGCAAGAATGAAGCAGCAGATGCTCTAAACCGACTGGGATCTCAGCGTAAACCGGTACCACCTAATACCTTTCTAGATATCTTGCATAACCCGTCTGTCAAGTTACCTACAGAGGAGGATTTAGCTGTTCCTGATCCGGAGGCCCAGTTGGTGGCCATTTTACATGCCACTCCGGATTGGACGGTTCCATATTTGGCGTATCTGAACCGGGGCGAATTACCAGAAGACGAACTTTTCGCCAGGCAGATAGTCTGGCGGTCCAAGTCTATGGTTGTTCACAATGGCGAGTTGCACCGTTCTAGTGTTTTAGGCGTATTCCAACATTGTGTTTCTCCTGAAGAAGGACAAGAGATTCTACGGGAAATCCATGAAGGGGATTGCGGTCACCATGCCAGCTCAAAGTCCTTGGTTGCTAAGGCTTTCCGAAACGGGTTCTACTGGTTGACAGCTCATTCTGATGCAGAAGACTTAGTAAAGCGGTGTGACGCTTGTCAGAAATTTTCACGTCGTGCTCATGTTCCTGCTCAGGAGTTACGCATGATCCCCATCACTTGGCCGTTTGCTACTTGGGGGCTTGATATGGTTAGACCCTTTAAGCGTTCTAAGGACAAGAAGACCCACCTGTTGGTGGCGGTTGACAAGTTCACCAAATGGGTTGAAGCGGAGCCCGTCAGTAAATGTGATGCAGCCACGGCGGTTCAATTTCTCAAAAAGATTATTTTCCGTTTCAGTTTCCCACATAGCATCATCACAGATAATGGTACGAACCTTTCTAAAGGTGAGATGGAGGAGTTCTGCCAACGAGAGCACATCCGGCTTGATGTAGCGTCCGTGGCTCACCCTCAGTCCAATGGTCAAGCTGAGAGGGCGAATCAAGAAATCCTGAAGGGTATCAAGCCTCGTCTCATGGTCCCTTTGAAGCGGACTCCGGGTTGTTGGGTGGAGGAATTACCATCTGTGTTATGGAGCATAAATACCACCCCAAACCGATCTACGGGATATACACCCTTTTTCCTGGTTTATGGGGCTGGAGGCTGTCCTCCCAAGTGATATTCGTCATGACTCGCCCCGGGTCGCGAATTATGTTGAAGCGGATAACGAGCAAGCACGCCAAGAGGCGCTGGACCTGTTAGATGAGAAGCGAGACATGGCTTTGGCTCGGTCGGCAGTTTATCAGCAAGACCTGCGGCGTTATCACAGCCGCCGGATTAAGACAAGAACCTTTCAAGAAGGCGATTTGGTACTTCAGCTCATTCAAGATCAGACTGGTATGCATAAGTTATCCCCACCTTGGGAAGGGCCTTTTGTGGTCAGCAAAAATCTGCACAACAGATCATACTACCTCATTGACGTTCGAGAAGACTCACGTAGCTCTGAGGAGGAGACCCGGCGGCCATGGAACATAGCTCTCCTACGGCCTTATTACACTTGAAGCCACAGGCTTTTCATATGTACATATTTCAACAATGTATATATTATGATTAATATAATAAACCGACATCCTTGCTATCAAGCAGGGCCTTCGCCATCTTTTTTTCTTCAAATATCTGTTAACATGGGGGCTTCCTGTTCAAACATAGGTGTATTCACCAAAGAGAACATAGCGTTACTACCCTCCTGATGCAGCTATCACGCCACAACAAAGCTTGGGAGCTTCACACCCAAGGGGCCAAAGAGAGTCTTGTTGCTACGCACAACTCAAACATAGGCACCCATTGAGCACAGCTCACAAAGTTACTTGGGGGCTCTTTGCGTCAAATACCAAAGAGTTTGAAAGGACCCTTGTAGCTGGGTATCGACCCACGGCTTGGAAGCCTGGTGTATTCACCTAAAACCCCGGGTTAACCTGCCTTCATCCAGTAAGCCACTCCTATCCAGGTAATCCTGGCACGACCCGTCGAACGTTTGACAGTTACTCTCATTGAGACCCTGAACTTGTCAAAGTTAAAACGATGATTGGTTAGTTGGAGGGCCATCTTAAAAGGCTTTGCCAAAATGGTTTAACTCAGTGGCCTGGTAGCCCATGAAAAGCCTCGATTTGGGCCTGGCAGCCCTCGAAAAGCCTCGACTACAGTTTTTTGTTTGCTTTTTTCTGCCAAGTTTTTGTTTTTCGTGAGGTCTACATTAAACCAGAGTTTCTTAACCCGACATGGCTTATGGATCTTCTGTTAAAGTATACAATTAAAGGTAATCCGGCATCCCTCAAAACCGGTCTGGCTTTGACACTTTGTCTCCAGCAATCGGCCGGTGTTCATCACAACCCGGTTTTATATCATATATGCCAACATGGAATGGTGGAAGTTGGGTTTTCACCTTTTCTTCAAATCACAATTGGTAAACCAACAACAATGTTTTATATCACATGTATGATTTATTATTGCTGCAACCGTAGTTGCTTACCAAGTTGTGTTGGGTATTTTGACCCGTCCGATGGTAAACCGCCTGGACAGATTTTCCTTATGCAGGCACATGGATTGCATAATATTGTAAAAATACATAAGCCAGTACTGAAATTCTCATGATAAATCAACGCAAAGTGTATTCCGCTGCACGAGGGCAACGGATCAAAGTATTTCCACTAGCTCATTACAAGGCGCTTGAAGGCCCAAAATATGGTATGTCCAGCAGAACAAGGTTTCTGGAGCATCACTCTAATTGCCGGATCAAGTCTCATTACCATGTTGATACGAAGTTGATGGGTCATCTGGCGTCGGTTTAGCCTCTTCTTCCCCACCTAGCGGCTGGAAGTTTGTGATGGTCCAGTCAATCCGGGTTAAGGCTTGAAAGATAGCTTCTTCACTGATAAGTTCTGACGGATCAATATCAGGGGCATAAGTGTGCTTACGGATTCCTGGAATAAGATTTTGCGCCTCCGGAATGACAGGGTTAGCCCGTTTGTTGTTGGCATCATAATAAGACCGGTGAACCGTCAAGTTAGCATCTTCTGCCAGCTGACTCGCCAGAGGACGCATTTCCCTTGTCACTCTTTTAAGGGCTGCATCGTCAAAATCTGCCCCGTTTTCTTGTGTGCTTGGAAAGCCTTTGGCAAGGTAAACCGGATCCAAGTCAGCTATCCATGCTTTGGCTCGGGTAAGTGCCAACAAAGCGCCGACCCTGGCAGCAGATCGCTTCACCTCTTCTAGCTGTGCTGGTACCATGGATAGCCTTGTCAGAGTATCCTTGATCAGTGTTGGGGCTGGATTGTCATAGGAGGTTGCACAGATAACCCGTTGAGCACCGGTGTAAAGTTGTTCCAGAAGAGTATATGCTGCTTTCAGCTTCATCCGTACATCTGAGCCCAGATGAGTAATGCGGCTCCCTGCAACGGTTTCAGAATTTCATATTTCAACCGGCACCTTACAACATGGGTATTTCAAATACTTTGCTAGGAGTACTTACCAAATACTGCGGAGGTCATGGCGTTCACTTGGCACTTTAACCCAGAAAGCTCTTCTGCCACCGGTTTAAGTGCAGATTCGGCGTCTTCAGCCCGTTTCAGCAATGTCCCCTTTTCAGTGTCCCAGTTGGCACGTTCCGTCTTGAATTCTTCTTTCAGTCGTTCTATGGAAGTTAAAGCGGCTCGAAGTTCATCTTTGGCTTTGGAAGATTCTTCTTGCTGAGATTTGATAATTTCTTGAAGATCAGCAATCTGCGTCCGTTGATGGTTTATGTCAGCCTGCCAAAATCAAGAGGAGCATTTCAATATTTTATCAAAAGTCCCAAGCATACAACTGGTTCTACACTTGGCACTTGGGGGCTAATGCGGATTAATTCTTTCTTACTGCTTATTCAAAGTCCTAAGGATTCATACAAGCTTCAATCCTGGCACTTGGGGGCTAATGCGGATTAATTCTTTCTTATTGCTTATTCAAAGTCCCAAGGATTCATACAAGTTTCAATCCTGGCACTTGGGGCCTAATGTGTGTTTGTTCAAAAAACTTAAAAGTCAACAATGTGCAGCTTGGAAATTCAAAGTCCCAGTTTGTTTTTACAAATTAAATCGACCCTTGGGGCTACAAGATACAAGGCAGTGAAAATACAAAGATAAGGAGGAAAATGTTTACCTCATAACGTTCCTTCATCAGATTTACCAAGTCAGCCTCATTATCTCGACTTGTATAAAGCCGGTTCAAGAAACCGGAATGAAGATCCTGGGCAGAAAGATTAGCATATTTTGACATATCAGTTTCCATCTTCCTCTTGCCCATTGAAATAAACTCATCCTTAGCGGTATGTTTTGCCAAGACAATTGGATCACCCGGAGTGGTATAAGCGGTGCCAGTAACAATAACATCATCGTCTTTGGCTGGGCTTGACGGATTAGCACTTGACTTCAGTGGATCAGCAGCCGGACTTGCAGGCATAGCATGTGGACTTGAGGTATCCTCATGTATGGCCGGATCAGCTTCCAGCGGATTAGCATTGATAGTTGGCTCTGGCAGGCTAAAATCATCCATGAGATTATCGAGATTTTTATGAAGATCCTCAGGAGCTTTCTCCGACTCAACTTCACAGGTAGGGGCGCTGGTCTTGGACTTCTTACTCAAACGAGCTTGAGCACTAATATTAAAACAAAGATTAGCATGGTCAACTGAGTTATGAAAGAGAAGGGAAGACTACACACTTACCCAGGGATGGTTTTCAGTGGAGGCAGCTGAGTGGTTGATGAACCGCCAGATGAATTAGAAGATGCTTGATAATTTGAATCAGATGAATTGAGAGGGCATCAAAAGAAACCTTTCAAAAGATAACGTTTTTTAGAAGAACAAGCAACCTCTGGACGACGTTTCCGGTTTGGGGTATGAGGGAAACCGGAAGAAGTGACCTGTTGACCACTGTGCTGGGTTGTGCGACGCCCTTCAGTTTGCTGTGTCTTGAAAGAAAGTTTTTGATCCAAATGAGCAACAGGGTGAGAGCATTTCACTTTTCGAACTGCACGGCGAAATCGTTGAACCTGCACAAGTTTCGAGTCAGAAGAAAAACAAATTACCTCAACATGATCTGCATGGCTGGCCTCCGCATCATCCTGGAAATAATCATTGTCAGTAAAATATATGGATAGAAGTCAAGGGAGTCAAACTTTACCTCTTCAGCCGAGTCATCGACATCTTCTGGTGGTTCTGAAGACTCAGCAGTTTTCTTTTTGGCAGCTTTCTTGATGACCTTGGTCTTACTAGGAGGAGCCTTAGCTACTTTGTCTTGAGTTTTCTTTTTGCAAAAAGAGCTACTGGCCTATGGGATTGCACAAAGGTATTATTATAGCAGTGTCAAAGCAGAGAAGGATAAGGAAAAGTACAAGGTTAAAATATTTACCCCTGGCGGTTTGTTGGAGGCGTAAAAAGGACGCAAACCAATTTGAGTACATACGACGAGTGGTTCGTCGAGTATTTTCTTTACACTTTCACTGACTTCATCATCCGTCAGCTCTATTGAATTAAACCGCTGAGAATCATTGGTGTTGCCAGTGTATTCGAACATCAATCCGGGCCGGCGGCTTAAAGGAAGAATGCACCATGAAATCCAGCAACGGACGAGATCAACACTAGTTAAACTGTTGGCAAGAAGAGCCCGAAGTTTGGCGAGTTGAGGGGCATAGGCTTGTCGATCTTTGGTAGGCAATCTCTAAGGTAAAGGGTGATTATTGCTGAGCCGGTGCAGACGGTAGCCCGGCAAGGGATTCTCTTCAGCAGGGGCGGTATTCTGACAATAGAACCAGGTTTGGTTCCAGTCTTTTGGATGGCTATGAAGTTTGGCGTGAGGAAAATCAACTTCTTTGCTCTTTTGGATTGACACACCGCCAAGTTCAGTATTAGGTCCATCAGAAAATTCCGTCTGGCGGTTTAAGTGAAAGAGATCTAGAAAGAGGTCAACAGTTGGTTCTTCTTGCAGATAAACCTCACAGAATACTTGGAAATTGCATATGTTGGACACAGAATTTGGTCCAATATCTTGAGGATGAAGTTGGAGCCTGGGAAGAACATCCCGGAAATTTTTTGATCCGGGAGGACTGAAACCTCAAGCTAAATGTTGCAAGAATACAATCACTTCTACATCTTGAGGTTCAGGGGGGCACTCAGGGCCAGGAACTCGCCAATGGAGGACATTTTTTGAAGCCAAAGTGCCGGTGGTGATATATTCATTGATTTGCGTTTCTGTGATCCGAGATGGAACCTAGTTGCAAGCAGAAAATTGTTTCGTCATCTTACAAAGTATGTAAAAGGAAAATGGACGGTTTACGATTGGCGGTTCGTATGTGTTTATCAAAATGTTAAACTGGCAATTCAAGGTATACGTATGAAGTGAACCGGGCATGGCTGTTCAAAGTCTAGATGGTGGTTTAAGAGAGGGCTAATGACATACGACGGATTATCAACACTAAAGGATAAACCGCCTTTTGGAGGCAGAACCCCAAGCTGGAAATTTGTTAAGTGTGGAACAAACAGGTTTCACAAGTTGCAATTATTATTTTGGATCAGACGATCGCTTTGGAAGGAAAAATTTCTAGACCTAAAACAGTGCAGAGAAGTTCATACACTCAAAGAGGGCTTCCAAACAATGGAAATGAGATCTATTTTTATGCAAGATAAGCGCAAACAATTGCTGCAACAGTTCTACGTTGTTTTTACAATCTAAACAGGGTATTGGAGGTGAAAACTAACAAGGGTTTGCATCGGGCGGCGATGACCGCCGACGAACTCAACAAAAGGTTCCAATGCAGATCTGAGAAGGGGAAGGAGAAGAACTCACGGATGTGGATGAGCTGCGGAGGTTCACCGTCGATTTCTGGTCAGAGTCAGGTCGATGCGCGGCCTGAGTCGGTGCGGACTGGAAGATCAACGACAGCAGCGGCGGCGATACTTGAGGTCTTCGGGTCGCAAGGAGGAAGACGATGTGGTTTGTAAAGGGAGAAAATGGAAGGCGCCCCGGTTTTATTTATAAGGAAGTGGGATAAAATAGCAGGCGCAAAAATCGAGGAATCAGAGGCGGCAAAAGAGGATGCAGCTGTCACCTCGATCTTCAGGAATTAATTAAAGAGAAGGGAATCTTTATAAAACTTTTTTATACAGGAATTACATCACAATGATTTACTACAGTAATAGAAGATGACGTCATGGCTATTCATCAAAGTTCAAAGGGAGAAGACAATATGGCGGTTTACGAGAATTGCCGGAAGTTCAAGGATTGAAGACTGACATGAACAGGTTCAAATCAATCTGGGGCCTAATGTTGAGCATATAACCACTGAGGGTAAACCGCCTAGGAGGGGCCGGTTCACCTTCAGTTATACTGAAGCCCAAGGAAACCCGAAAGATGGCGCTTTACGGATGAAGCTTGGAGGCCCAGAGCCCACAGGCGGTTTAGGGCCCATGATAGTAAACCACCATGATTGTATAAACTTGCATTGTAAGATAAGAAAGAAGAGACTGAGGCGGACACTTGTATGAGCCAGCCTCGGGACTCTGTAGACCGACCGGGATCCTCCTGAATATATAAAGGGGTGACCCGGCGGCAGTTCAGGGACAGAAAAAACAACAACTCGAAGCCAAACAAAGCGGATTCGCTCCCTGGTCTTCGAAACCCTAGCAATACCAATCACAACTAGACGTAGGCCTTTACCTTCATCGAAGGGGCCAAACTAGTATAAACTCTCGTGTCCCTTGTCCGGTTTAACCCCTTCAAGCTAACCCGTAGTGATGGCTCCACGACTAAGTCCTTCCATGAGGACATCTGCCGTGACAATTCCACGATAGCTGGCGTCCTCGAAGCCTCAAGGAGGACGATAGCGCCGAAGTCAGTCTGTTGATTGGCAAGATTAAGATGCTTGCCCAGTCCGGATTGTCAATAGTCGAGGTAATGACGATCTCCATAGTGCGGGGGGTCCAACCACTCCAGTACAGAGGGCTTCCCATGTGGCACTATAATGGGGAAGATGATGCCTCATGCTATGGTCGGAAGGGCCCAAAGACCCCCGCCGCTTTGGCCAAAATATTGGCCGAACTGTATAAAGGGGAGAAGGAGGAGTTCACCCGTCTCCAATGTCGAGAAGGATTTTCCATGTATAACCCTCCAAGCTGGGTAAGCTCTGACCCTACCATTTTACTCCTCTCCCCGAATTATCTTTGATGGACAGTATCCTATGCACTCATAACAGGAATGGCGAAAAGCTATCAATGGGATCCATAACCCCGCCCCTCAGGCGGAGAGTCACAACCGGGATCTTGACCCCGAATATGAAGAAGATCCGGACATATTTGTGGAGCTCGAGGATGGAATATTCTATCAGACGAGCTACGATGGTACAAAAGTACCTATCATCACCGATTACCCCGGCCTCCTTCCTGCTTCGCATGTAAGTACTTTAAAAGGCACTTTCTTCGAAAGAGTTCCCTTACTATGCCTCACCCACCACACTATTTCGTGTTTCAAAGGGGAGGTTCTCGACATCGCAACGTGCGCCAGAAGCGTCTCCGAGGAGAGCGGTGCCCGCGCCGAGCACATCTTCGAAGAGGAAGGCAAATGACAATACGACAGAACCCTCACCAAAGAGGTAAAGCTTTCCTTCAAGGAATACATCCTCTGTTCGCCACATCAAATCATGATGTCACTCATCGCATTCTATCAGGAAAAGTATCCGCCGGACTGCGTCCGGGGATCCGGCCGGACGCGCATCGACTAGTCAGGTTTTGGACCCTGCCTTGAGGATGGAGGTTGACACGGGAGTGGCATCGAACTGTCCTTCCACAGAGGGTTCGGACGATATGTCCGTCACGAACTCTAAGGTGGAGAGCACCATGAACCATCATCGTCGGAGGGCCGCGCTTCGTGACCCCGACTTTTCAAAGGAGGCATTTGATGCCTTCAGCTCGGCCGATGCGTACATCCGAGATGCTCGCGATGGTATTTCCAGAGCCACGGACCAGCATGGAGAAGAACAGCCTGCTATCTCGGGAGCTAGAAAAGTATCGGGCCCAGCTAACTGCTGCCAATGCCAAACTGGAGAAATCCAAGAAGGCGTCTCCTGGTAATGTTCCCCTCCAGGGACAAAACATAGTGGTATGCCAATAATGATAACACGATTGCTCGCCTCTTAATAGGATCATTAGATCAACTACAAGAGCAACTGAATGCCGCTCGAGGCGGAGAACGAGAAGCCAAAAAACTGCTAGCCGCGGGCGAGCGTGTGCTAACAAAAGTCATGATGGAGAAAAACAAGATCTAGGATTCCAATACCCAACTGGGCGAGGAACTAAAAGATGTACGGGCCCAGCTGGCGGACTCCGTAAAGGAGAATAAAAGGCTGCGGGGCGGCATATTCAGTATGTGGTCGAACTTACCTTCGAATAATTCAGAGATAGAAAGGACTGATAGAGTTATGTCTGCAGGTACGCTGACCGGTTGTCCCGAAGAGGAGATGTCCGGGTCTTCAACGATCTGCTACAAGAGTTGTCGCAGGTGCATGAGCAGGCTCGGCAGGAGATGCAAAGTGTTTCCAAGGCCCTATGGCCATCCGCCTCCCCTTCGGGAAAGTTGGAGGAGCTTATACAAGTATACAAGGGAGCGCGGCGGTGCTTTCGACTGTGGAAGATATTGGCCTGTCGGGAAGGTGCGCGAGAAGCTTGGGCCATGGTGAAAACACGGTATACCAAGCTTGATCCAAACCATATGGCTCAGGTCGGACCTATAGGGTCAGATGGAAAAGAAGTTCCCATTAATTTGGTATATGACCAAGTAGAAGTAGCCGCCAAGTATTCCCAGCAGGATTGTAAGTTAGACCGCCTGCTGGACGGCATAGAGGAGGAAATTTTTGAGTCCTAGTGACTATGTACTTTCCTTGACATATGTAGCTCTAGCTGAATTGTAAAAATGATTGTCAGGGCAGATCTTTTCGCTTCGATCTCTGGACCCGAAGGTGCAGAGTGTTTCCAAATACCTGAGCGGTAAAATAGAGCAGGGTATGCGTGGAAACTAGGCGTAGTGGTCATAGTTGCTTGAACAGACAATTTTTATCCAGCTAGTTATGTTATATTACATCATGATTGTAAGAAACATCTTCTAGAGAGAATAGTTCCGTTAAGGGTTCCTTTCCCTGGGTGTGCATGCGTTAAAATGCATGTCTGAACTGTGATTGGTAACATCACAATATAGGTAATCATCTGGGGGTTCATAATGGAAGGAATATAAAATATCTTTAGTCCACCGATCGAATATTCTCTTAAGAATGCTAGCTTTCGGCTTCACCCAGTCTGAGGTACACATCCGGATGACCTGGCAGTAACAATCGTAAAGGTGCTCCCTTTATGCCCTGGCCGAACTAACGGGAACGTAGGGCATAAGCACAGGAGCCAGGCAGCCCATCTTGGCCAAAACTTAAGTCATATTGATGCATATAATGGCGAAGAAAAAGTACATATGGGAAAAATGCATATGTGATGAGCTTGATGCTCAGAAAATAAGAATAAGCTTCTGTCCGAGAAGCCCCTAGGTATAATGGACGTACATGTTCAGGGATGTGTACATCATAGGTGCATAGTTTAGCCGTTCGAAAGCTTTAAGTCTTAGAAAAAAAGAAGAACGAAAAGAGAGGAAAGAAAAATAAAGGAAACAATAGGGAGAAGGAGACGAACGAATAGTTCGACGCTAGGCGTAGAATCTTCGGAGTCTGGCCGCGTTCCAGTGGTTCGGCTCTAGGCGATTATCTGATGTAGCATGCAGGCGGTACGCTCCTCCAGTGAGAACTTTGTCAATTATGAAGGGACCTTCCCACTTGGGCTTGAGTTTTTCCTTTATCTTCTCCAGTAAGCGTTGAACGAGTTCGCCAACATTATAAGTCTTGGCCCGTACTTCTCTACTTTGATATCTGCGGGCCTGATGTTGGTAAAATGCGGAACGGGCTTTTGCAACATCGCGGTCTTCCTCCAGGGCATCTAGGTTGTCCTGCCGATCAAGCTCAGCCTCTCTCTCTTCGTACATGCACACTCGATGTGAGTCATGAATAGTATCGCAGGGCGACACAGCCTCCGCGCCATACACCATGAAGAAAGGTGTATATCCAGTAGTGCAGTTAGGCGTGATCTGCAGCCCCCAGAGTATGGAGTCGAGCTCCTCAACCCAGTGCTTGTCTGATTCTCTCAAAGATCGCACCAGTCTGGGTTTGATGCCGCTCATAATAAGACCATTGGCCCGTTCGACTTGGCCATTTGTTTGTGGGTAATAGACAGAGGCGTAATCGAGCTTAATGCCCAAATTAGCACACCAAGTTTTCACCTCATCGGCTGTGAAGTTGGAGCCATTATCGGTGATGATGCTGTGTGGAACACCATAACGGTGCACCACGCCGGATATGAATTCTATCACTGGCCCCGCCTCGGCCGTTTTAACCGGTTTGGCCTCTATCCACTTAGTGAATTTTTTCCACCATGACTAGCAGATACTTCCTCTTATGGTTTCCTCCTTTAAGGGGTCTGACCATATCGAGCCCCCAGACCACGAAATGCCAAGTGATGGGGATCGTTTGTAGAGTGGTGGGGGGCATATGGCTTTGGTTGGCGAAGAGCTAGCATCCGACGCAGTGTTGGACCAGGTCCTGTGCATCTTCTCAGGCCGTCAGCCAGTAAAAACATGTACGGAAGGCCTTGCTAACAAGGGCCCGAGCTGCGGCATGGTGCCCGCCGAGATCGGCATGAATTTCAGCCAAGAGCTATCGCCCCTCTTCCTCGGAGATACATCTTTGAAGAACTCCGGTAGCGCTTTTCTTGTAGAGCTCTCCGTCGTGAACCTTGTAGGCCTTCGAACGCTGGACAATGCGGCGAGCCTCATTCTGATCCTCCGGGAGTTCTTTCCTATTAAGGTAGGCCAAGAAGGGTTCAGTTCATGGGGCAATGACTGCCATGATGAGGTGGGCCGATGGTGTTACTTTGGTGGCTGAGCCGCCGATGATATCGTTGTGTTCGGGATCTGGGGTTGTGTTCGGATCCGGACTGGTGTTGCCGCTCTCCCCTTGCCACACCACGGATGGCTTAAAAAGCCTTTCCAGAAATATGTTAGGTGGGACGGGGTCGCGCTTAGCGTTGATGCAAGCAAGGACGTCCGACGCTTGATTACTTTCTCGGGCCACGTGATGAAACTCGAGCCCCTTGAACCGAACCGGCATTTTTAGGACGGCGTTGCGATAAGCCGCCATCTTCGGATCTTTGGCATCAAAATCTCCATTTATTCGAGATATTGTGAGGTTTGAGTCCCCGCGCACTTCCAGGCGTTGTATGCCCATGGAGATAGCCATCCGGAGACCATGCACTAAGGCCTCGTATTCGGCTGCATTATTGGAGTATGTGTATACTATTTGGAGCACGTACTGAACTACGTCTCCAGTGGAGGACGTTAAAACGACGCCCACTCCTAATCCTGCCAGTATTTTGGAACCATCAAAATACATAACCCAGTTGGAATATGTGTCATACTCTTTAGGGAGTTCGGCCTCTGTCCATTCGGCGACGAAGTCCGCTAGTACTTGGGATTTGATGGCTCGATGCGGTTTGTATGTTATGTCGAATGGAAGGAGCTCAATGGCCCATTTGGCTATCCGGCCTGTAGCATCGCGGTTGTTCATTATATCATCGAGTGGTACTTCGGAAGCCACCGTGATAGAACATTCTTGGAAGTAGTGTCGTAGCTACTGAGATGCCATGAAGACCGCGTATGCTATCTTTTGATAATGAGGGTACCGGGATTTTCATGGTGTGAGGATGGTGGATACATAGTATACCGGCTTCTGAAGTGGGAATTTGTGTCTGTCCTGCTCTCGCTCCACGACGAGCACGGCGCTCACCACCTGGTGTGTTGCTGATATGTATAATAACATGGGTTCGCCGACGTTCGGTGCGTCCAGGATTGGGTTGCTCGCAAGAAAGGTTTTTATTTCTTACAATCCGGCTATTGCCACATCCATCCACTCGAAGTGATCGGTGCGCCGGAGGAGACGATACAGTGGCAATGCCTTTTCTCCTAATCTGGAGATAAAGCGGCTTAAAGCTGCCACGCATCCTGCGAGCTTTTGCACCTATTTAAGGTCCGTTGGTGTAGCCAATTGTGACAAGGCTCTGATTTTGGCTGGATTTGCTTCAATTCCTCTATTGGAAACGATGAAGCCCAGCAGATTTCCGGTAGGGACGCTGAAAACACACTTTTCCGGATTGAGCTTGATGTCATATGCATGGAGGTTGTCGAATGTGAGACGTAAATCGTCTATTAGTGAGTCGACGTGCCTAGTTTTAATGACGACGTCGTCCACGTATGCTTCAACTGTCTTGCCGATCTGTTTCTCCAGGCATGTTTGAATCATGCGTTGGTAGGTGGCCCCGGCGTTTTTGAGCCCGAAGGGCATGTGGTTGAAACAGAATGGCCCGTATGGGGTAATGAATGCCGTTGCGGCTTGATCGGACTCCTTCATTTTGATTTGATGGTATCCGGAATATGCGTCGAGGAATCATAGTGAGTCATGTCCTGCGGTGGCATCGATAATTTTGTCGATGCGGGGGAGGGGGAAGGGATCCTTAGGGCATGAATTCCCAGAAGGGTTTAAACTCGTGAATATCGAATCATATGATGGAACAACTGATCCCGTGGTATGGATCGAGGATTTCCTTCTCCATATCCACATGGCCCGCGGAGATGACCTTCATGCCATCAAATACCTCCTGTTAAAACTCAAAGGTCCAGCTCAGTACCGGTTAAACAGTCTTCCCGAAAACTCTATTGGCAGCTGGGAGGATTTGGAAGACGCCTTCCGCGACAACTTCCAAGGTACATATGTCCGACTACCAAACGCCGATGACTTAAGCCATATAGTTCAACAGCCTGGAGAGTCAGCCAGGAAGCTCTAGAGTAGGTCCTTAGTTAAAAAGAACCAAATCGTCGACTGTCCGGACGCGGAAGCCCTAGCAGCCTTCAAACACAGCATCCAGGATGAGTGGCTCGCCCGCCACATCGGTCAAGAAAAACCAAAATCCATGTCAGCCCTTACTGCTCTGATGACCCGCTTTTGCACGGGAGAAGATAGCTGGCTCACTCGTAGAAGCAACAGCGCCAGCGATCCGGGCACTTCCGAAGTCCGAGACGGCAATGGCAAACCACGACGGAGCAAACACAAACATCGTAATGATAAAGAAAGAACTCATGACACATCGGTCAACGCCGGATTCAGCGGCCCCAAACCCGATCAACGGAAAAAGCCTTTAAAGGCAAACAGAGACAGACCATCCAATTTAGACAAGATATTGGATCGGCCCTGCCAGATTCATGGCAACCCCGATAAACTAGCTAATCACACCAATAGAAGCTGTTGGGTCTTCAAGCAGGCCGGCAAGCTCAACACCGAACACAAGGGGAAGAGGCCGCCCGGTGATAGCGATGACGAAGAAACTCACCAACCAAATACCGGGGGTTAGAAGCAATTTCCCCCTGAGGTAAAAATAGTGAACATGGTATACGTGACACACACCCCTACAATGGAGCATGAGAAGCACTCCCTCCGGACAGAGGATCATACTACGTTTCCTTCAGCTGGAGTACAAAGCGGTCTTATTAAACCACATACCTTGTCGGCCATTAAGCCGCCGGTCTTCATTCAGCAAAACCGACCAATTCTGGAGCTGGACTAGTAGTTCAGCTTCCGCCATCCGCCTCATAGACCCGCGAAATCTGTACCACGCATACATAACTATGCACTTAAAATACCATGGGCATCGGCGGAAGCACAATACGGACGGGCCTACAAACACTCCCATACCCTCCTTCTTTTCTTTTCTAACCACTCTTTCTTTTTCATTATCCTTTTCCATAGGTGACTCGCAGGCTGGTCATCTCACCGACTCTATCGGAGTTCTGGTTTGTATATTCATCCAAAATCCACTCCCTTTATGGAGCTCCTTCATCGAGGAAAGGTGGCGCAGACGTGCGACAGGAGGTCCAAAACAACTTTTTGTAGACCGCACTCTCTATTTTGCGAGCCTGTAAAGTGCTTCTACCTCAACCGTCGATCCTTGGCATGTCAAATAGCCGGGGTCATGGCGTTAGTATATACAAAACAACGATTGGCATATCACTCAAGTTCTAGTGAATATTATCAGTATCAAGTATTCACCTTTCTCTAAAAAACTGCATTTTTCTCCTTGTGTTATTTCACACGCCCCTACATAACTCGCCAGGGGCTCGATATGGGAACAAAATAATTTGCCAACAAGTCCGAACAGCTTTATAGCATACTTCGGCTTCGCGAGTTTGGCCTTATATGCATCAGCTCCGAATCATGTCTTGGGTCAATAGTTGGGTTTCCCGGCTCCTGTGCTTGCTACCTTATGTTCCGCTCTATCGGCTAAGGTAGTAAAGGGAGAACTACTGCGATTGTGTTTCTGGTTCATCTGGTCAAACACCTCAGTAGAGAAAGCCGAAAACTGACTGTCATGATGCGATGAGAGCTGGTCAACCACTTGACGACTTATCATAATCTTTCGCGATTCCCCCGTATTACACGAAGGACCTTTCTTCAGGGCATACATGTAGACACACCACATTGGGATAACCGCATACATACCAGGGTTTATATTGCAGACTCACCATAAAACTCCTATCGCTAAGTGAAAGTGTTAACGCCCAATAGTCTGATTGTCTCATTCACCGCATTGACACCTCCTTCACTGACCAAGACGTTGGGTTAAGAGTGATCAAGTGCTTTTCCGAACACCCCCGTATTTCCTACGAGGGGGCTGAAGCCGACGACTGGAAAACTTTCAGATTATATAGAAACGGCCGCACAGGAGGGACCAAAAGCTTTTAAGCAAATATCATAATATTATCATATTGTCTTTTACAATTTCAATATATTTCATTCGAATATCATATCTTTTGAGCACTGGCCCTCTATCAAGCGGGCACCCTCTAAGACGTCCTCGAAATAATGTTCGGGTGCGTGATGGTCCTTACCCTTGAGGGGACTCCTCGCTGCAACGTTGGTGGCCTTCATCTTCGCCCAATATGTTCTGCCACGGGCAAAGGCCATCTATGCACCTTCAATGCATGTTGAACGCTTAACAGCATCGATAGTGGCACCGAATCCACAAGCCGCTGCACCAAACCGAAGTAACTATTTGGAATGGGCTCACTAGGCCACAGCCGGACTATGACGTCCTTCATGGCAGAACCGGATATCATGTGGAGCTCGGCCCACTGGGCCATCTGTTCATTTAGTAACAGCAGACGCTTTGGCGTGCCGAACTGTGACCAAAAAAGCTTCTACGTGGCACACCCTTCCTACGCCTGGTAAAATTGCGCCGCATCGGAGGTGCTCTTCGGCAGGTCCAAGAATGTGTTCGGAGAGCTCCACATTTGATTAAGCGGGGAATACTTCGGATCACCGAACTTTGTCTGTAATGAGAAATTCTTACCATCCACTATCTCCCCATCTTGCCAGATCTCTCCCCGAGCCGCTCTAGACTTAGATCGTGCTTCTTTCGCCTCTTGCAAGGCCTTGTCGAGATCGGCCGCTTTGGCTTTGTTATCCCTCTCAGGAATTCACACTGGACAATGGTTTCCTCTAGCTTGCGCGCCATGATATAAATTCTCTCCTCACACCGGCGCCGAGTAGCCTGTTCGGTTTTAACTCATCAGCTGCCTTATTGGAAGCCGAATTACTCATCCGGGCTTGTTCCTTGGCAAGGACAAGCTCAGCCCGAAGGGCCTCCATCGCAGCAGCACCATCTGCAGTTATGCGTGTCTCAGTATACAATTCGAGATTCGCGCTCATGTTATCATACATACATATACCGACTGCCCCAAAAACATACCTTGTGCCTCATCAAGCCGCCTGTTGATAAGCATGATGTCATCATCCGCCTCATCAATCTTCCGCTGCAGATCTGCAACCTCTGCGGATCGGGCAGTAGCAGGGGAGGTAACAGCCTGTGTTCCAAGTAGTCAGATTATTTCCTGGATATATCTTTTTGATCCTCTAATTGCCTCCCTTGGGAAGCCAATCAGAGTCTCATGGGCTACTATCTATACACAGGAGTATTTTGTGAATGAAACACAATTGAAAGCATTACAATACAAACCTCAAAGCCTCATTCAATCCACTTTTCGTGGACAGGACCTTTTCAACCACCGTAACCATCAAGGTACGATGGTCCTCGGAGACGGACGCCTGTCGCAGCACGTTCATCAATATATCCGGCGCTTCTGGATCTCCGGAAGCTGCTGTAGCAGCACGGCCTCCCTTTGAAGGGTAGGGGGTCCCGAACTGTGCGTCTGAGGTTGATGGTAACAGGAGACGGGGGACATAATGTTTACCCAGGTTCGGGCCCTCTCTACGGAGGTAATACCCTACTTCCTGCTTGATTGATCTTGATGAATATGAGTATTACAAGAGTTGATCTACCACGAGATCGCAATGGCTAAACCCTAAAAGTCTAGCCTGTCTGACTATGATTATGAGGACATGTCTCTACGGACCTAGCCCTCTGGTTTATATAGACACCGAAGGGATCCAGGGTTACATAAGGTCGGTTATAGAGAAAGGAATCTTCATATTCGGTCGCCAAGCTTGCCTTCCACGCCAAGGAGAATCCCATCCGGACACGGGTAGAGTCTTTGGCCTTTGTATCTTCACAGCCCATCAGTCCAGCCCATGTCTAATAGGTCGGACGCCCGAGGAACCCTTAGTCCAGGACTCCCTCAGTAGCCCCTGAACCAGGCTTCAATGACGAGGTGTCCGACGCGCAGATTGTCTTCGACACTGCAAGGCGGGTTCCCCTTTCCGAATACTCCAAGATAGTCTTCGACCATAATGAACATGTCCGGATCTGCAACACAAGTACCACACACAACCGCAGAGAATA
This sequence comes from Triticum aestivum, assembly GCF_018294505.1. Taxonomy (NCBI): domain Eukaryota; kingdom Viridiplantae; phylum Streptophyta; class Magnoliopsida; order Poales; family Poaceae; genus Triticum; species Triticum aestivum. Next base: position 431,752,289 of record NC_057794.1, on the reverse strand, counting down.
TAATATTTGCACGAGTCCAATCTGCTGACAACTTTTTTGTAACGTGACATCATGTTTGCCCGGTCATTATTTCGAACCATTTCTGGTCCCGCTGTTCCATGTTTCGAGGCATAGTTTTTATTGGCACGTCTTGTCAAAGCAGAGATCGTCCCCTTATCACGGGATTCTCATCAATATGAGCGTGGATAACCCAACCATTCCATTGGTATGATTCCTTAGGAATAGGCAGGTTTTCAGGCTTAGGTGGAGGCGTTCGATATCCGTTGCCTTTATAAAGGAGCCAAGGGCCGCCTTGTTTTGCGCCAACCTTTTCCTTAGCCCTTCCAACTTCGAGTTCTAGCACCCAAGGCTTGACTTCATCACTTAAAGCTTCCCAATCATGTCCGGACCCAGCCCACAAGGCCGATGGGTGGCCTCCTCTGTTATGGAGGAGGACATCATGAAGCTTCGTGCAATCATATACCTGACCGCAGAGATCCCCCCCAGGCTTCCAGCTCGAGGACATGTTATTCCTACTCCCAGATCCGGCGAGAGGGTCGTATTCATCTCCCACTTCTTGCGAGGGCTAGGATTCACTCTTCACCCCCTTCGTCCGGGGGCTCATGTTTTACTACGGACTAGATTTTCACAATCTAGCCCCAGATTCTCTCCTTTACATCTCGACGTTCATTATCACGTGCGAGGCCTTTCTCTGCATTCCCCCACTGTCGGTGTCAAAACCGGCGGATCTCGGGTAGGGGGTCCCAAACTGTGCGTCTAAGGTCGATGGTAACAGGAGACAGGGGACACAATGTTTACCCAGGTTTGGGCCCTCTCTATGGAGGTAATACCCTACGTCCTTCTTGATTGATATTGTTGAATACGAGTATTACAAGAGTTGATCTACCTCGAGATCGTAATGGTTAAACCCTAGAGGTCTAGCTTGTATGGCTATGGTAATGAGTATTCGGCCTATCTACGGACCTAGCCCTCCGGTTTATATAGACATGGGAGGGATCTAGGGTTACACAAGGTCGGCTATAGAGAAAGGAATCTACATACTTGGCCGCCAAGCTTGCCCTTCCACGCCAAGGAAAGTCCCATTCGGACACAGGTGCAGTCTTCGGTCTTCGTATCTTCATAGCCCATTAGTCCGACCCATGGCTAACAGGCCGGACGCTCGAGGACCCCTTAGTCGAGGACTCCCTCAGTAGCCCCCGAACCAGTCTTCAATAATGAGGTGTTCGGCACATAGATTATCTTCGGCATTGCAAGGCGGGTTCCTCCACCGATGACTTCCGAGTAGTGTGCTCGGCCTTCCATTTAATGTTGTACCCCTCGACTTCTGTGCATCAAGAACTTTAGTTTCCACGTGTCGAGCAAATGCGAGAGGTCAGGGTATTTTTTGCATATACCACCCCGAACGTACCACAAAGGTGCTTATTTAAGGAGAATAGATCTCAGATCCATCCCACACCCCGCGAAAAATCCTCAAAGTTTGCTAAGAAAAACCCACTCCAACATGGCTGGCGCTCCCATCTCTTCCTCTCGTCCCCACGACTCCAAAGAGGGTGATTGGGGGAGATGTTCCGTATCCCACAGTCAGCTGGCGAAGCTGCAAACACAGGGCTTTCTTCCCCCCATAGACTTGGCCCCGTACGAGCAGGGATGACATCCTTCAAGGGCGGAGCTCAAACGGAGAACTTCCCCAATCCGTCCAGGGGAGAGCGAGTATGCTTCGTCCCCTTCTTGTTAAGAGGTGTCGGATTTCCGATCCATCCCTTCCTCCAAGGTCTGCTAGAGTATTATGGCCTCCAACTGCACAGTCTCACTCCCACCTCTACCCTTCATATTGCGGGTTATGTCGCTCTATGCGAGCTATTCCTGGGCTGCGAGGCCCATTTCGATTTATGGAGAAGACTGTTCTGCATCGTCCCTCGCAATCAAGGTGGGTCAATTTTTGAAGTGGGAGGAGCCGAAGTGTGGCACATCACGGGGACTGGATACCTGTCCGGCATGCCGAAGAAAGCTCCCGAAGAGTGGCCTTCCAAATGGTTCTATATCGACGATGTCGCTCTACCCGACCCTGTCCGCATGGGCCTCCCTGAGTTTTCAAATGCCCCACTGAAGAAGCGCCATAGCTAGCGTCCTCGGAGCCTTGAGGAAGAGGATAGTGCAGAGATCAGCCTGGTGCTGGGCAAGATTAAGATGCTTGCCCAGTCTGGATTGTCAATAGTTGAGGAATGGCAATCTCCATAACGCGGGGGGTCCAGCCACTCCAATACAAAGGGCTGCCCATATGGCATTATAACGGGGAAGACGATGCCTCACGCTATGGTCGAAAGGGCCCGAAGACCCCCACCACCCTGACCAAAATACTGGCCGAGCTGTATAAGGGGTAGAAGGAGGAGTTCACCTGTCTCCAATATCGAGACGATTTTCCATGTATAATCCTCCCAGCTGGGTAAGCTTTGGCTCCACTATTTTACTCTTGTCCCTGAATCTTTCTTGATAGGCAATATCTTATCCGCTTACAACAGGAATGGCGAAAGGCTGTCGAGGGGATCCATGACCCTGCCCCTCAGCCGGAGAATCGCAACCTGGATCTTGACCCCGGATATGAGGAAGATCTGGACATATTTGTGGAGCTCGAGGATGGAATATTCTATCAGATGAGCTATGACGGTACAGATGTACCCATCATCGCCGATTACCCCAGCCTCCTTTCTGCTTCACATGTAAGTAATCCGGAGATACCTTGTCTAAGAGAGTTTTCTCATTCCTCCTTACCCACCGCACTGTCCTGTGCTCAAAAGGGGAGGCGTTCGGCGCACCATGCTGCCCCGGGGGCATCTCCGAAGAGAGCATCCCCCACACCAGTCAAGCCTTCGAAGAGGAAGGAAAATGAAGGCAGTCACATCAAAGAGGTATGAATTTGCAAATATGCACCTTGGCAGTCACATCCAACTGTGACCTTTTCGTTTACCCTGTATTAGGAAAAAGGTGTGCCGGACTATATCCGGGGGTCCGGCCGGTCATACTTCCCGCAGCCAGGATCCAGATCCCGCCGTGAAGATGGGGGCTGATGCGGGGGTGATGCCAGACTGTCCTCTAGCCGCGGATGATGTATCCGTCACCAACTCAGAAGTGGAGAGCACCATGAATCATCAGTGCCGCAGGGCCGTTTTACAAGACCCTGGCTTTTCAGAAGAGGCATTTAACACCTTTAGCTTGGCTGATGCATATATCCGTGCTGCTCGAGATGGGCTTAACAGAGCCACAAAGCATCATTTAAAAGATGTGCATGTAAGTTTACTTTGTCTGACTATGATAACCATATGCCAGTAGCCCCCGAGACTTAAAGTAGTTGGGACAACGGATTTGAGGATCACTGCATGACCAGGTTCTGTTGGAGAAGAATGACGTGCTAGCCCAAGAGCTAGAAAAGTGCCGGACGCAGTTAAACACAATGACCGTCGAACTGGAAAAATCCAAAGCGGCGTCTTCCGGTGATATTTCCCTCCATCGAGAAACAGTTATTGCATAGCGACCGTGTTAACACTGCAGATTTCTCTCATAATAGGATCATCAGATCAATTGGAGGAAAAAGAGTCGAAAAGACTGCATGCCGCATGCGAGCGGGTTTTGACCCGTGTCAGATAGGAGAAAAACAAACTCCAAGATGCAAACACCCAGCCGGGCGAAGAGCTGAAGGATGTGCGGGTCCAGCTAGCTGACTCCGTGAAGGAGAACAAAAAACTGCGAGGTGGCATATTCATTATGTGGCCGTATTTACCTTATAACAGTTTGGAAGTAAAAGTAGCTCATATAGCTGTGATTGCAGGTATATTGACGGGTCGTCCCGAAGAGGAGGTGTCCGGATCATCAAGTGATCTTCTGCAAGGGCTGTCGTAGTTGCACGAGCAAGCTCGGCAGGCAATGCAGAGTGTAGCCAAGGCCTTATGGTCATCCGACTCCCCTCCAGGGAGTATGGAGAAGCTTGTAGAGATGTTCAAGGGAGCGCGATGGCGTATCCGATAATGGAAGATATCGGCCTGCCGAGAGGGTGCGGGAGAGGCCTGGGCCATGGTAAAAACACGATATACCAAGCTAGATCCGAATCACATGGCCCGGGTCGGACCGCTAGGGTCAAATGGGGAAGAAATTCCCGTTAGTTTAGTATATGGCCAAGTGGAGGTGGCTGCTAGATACTCTCAACAGGATTGTAAATTAGACCGCCTGTTGGACGGTACAGAGGAGGAAGTTTTTAAGTCCTAAGTGACTATGTATTTTCCATCTAGCTGGATTGTAAAACGATTTTCATGGCCGACCTTTTCGCTTTAATCCCTCGACCCGAAGGTGCGGAGTGTTTCGAATACCTGAGCGGCAAAATAAACCGGGGTATTGATATGTCCATTTTGCATCATACTTTTATATTGATATTTATTGCATTATGGGCTGTTATTACACATTATGTCACAATACTTATGCCTATTCCCTCTTATTTTACAAGGTTTACATAAAGAGGGAGAATGCCGGCAGCTGGGATTCTGGGCTAGAAAAGGAGCAAATATTAGAGACCTATTCTGCACTGCTCCAAAAGTCCTGAAACTTCATGGAAGACGTTTTCAGAATATATAAAAAATACTCAGCGGAAGAAGTTCACCAGGGGGCCACACCCTGCCCATGAGGGTGGGGGCGTGCCCTACCCCCTAGGCGCGCCCCCTACCTCGTGGGCCCCCTGGTGGCCCTCCGGTGGCCATCTTCTGCTATATGAAGTCCTTCAATGGGAAAAAAACATAAGCCATCTTCTCGGACGAAACTCCGCCGCTACGAGGTGGATCCTTGGTGGAACCAATCTTGGGCTCTGGCGGAGCTGTTCTGCCGGGGAAACTTCCCTCCGGGAGGGGGAAATCATCGTCATCGTCATTACCAATGCTCCTCTCATCGGGAGAGGGCAATCTCCATCAACATCTTCATCAGAACCATCTCCTCTCAAAACCCTAGTTCATCTCTTGTATCCAATTCTTGTCTCCAAGTCCGGGATTGGTGCTAGTAGGTTGCTAGTAGTGTTAATTACTCCTTGTAGTTGATGGTAGTTGGATTATTTGGTGGAAGATCATATGTTCAGATCCTATATGCATATTAATACCCCTCTGATTATGAACATGTTTATGCTTTGTGAGTAGTTACGTTTGTTCCTGAGGACATGGGAGAAGTCTTGCTATTAGTAGTCATGTGAATTTGGTATTCGTTCGATATTTTGATGAGATGTATGTTGTCTCTCCTCTAGTGGTGCTATGTGAATGTCGACTACATGAAACTTCACCATTATTTGGGCCTAGAGGAAGGCATTGGGAAGTAATAAGTAGATGATGGGTTGCTAGAGTGACAAAAGCTTAAACCCTAGTTTATGCGTTGCTTCGTAAGGGGCTGATTTGTATCCATATGTTTCATGCTATGGTTAGATTTACCTTAATACTTTTGTTGTAGTTGTGGATGCTTGCAATAGAGGTTAATCATAAGTGGGATGCTTGTCCAAGTAAGGACAGTACCCAAGCACCGGTCCACCCACATATCAGATTATCAAAGTACCGAACATGAATCATATGAGCGTGATGAAAACTAGCTTGACGATATTCCCATGTGTCCTCGGGAGCGCTTTTCTCTATATAAGAGTTTGTCCAGGCTTGTCCTTTGCTACAAAAAGGATTGGGCCACCTTTCTGCACTTTATTTACTTTTGTTACTTGTTGCTCGTTACAAATTATCCTATCACAAAACTATTTGTTACCACTTATTTCAGTACTTGCAGAGAATACCTTGCTGGAAACCGCTTATCATTTCCTTCTGCTCCTCGTTGGGTTCGACACTCTTACTTATCAAAAGGACTACAATAGATCCCCTATACTTGTGGGTCATCAAGACTCTTTTCTGGCGCCGTTGCCGGGGAGTGAAGCGCCTTTGGTAGGTGGAATTTGGTAAGGAAAAATTTATATAGTGTGCTGAAATTTACTATCACTCATTACTATGGAAAGTAATCCTCTGAGGGGCTTGTTCGGGGTATCTTCACCCCGACCAGTAGAGCAAAGAGTTGCTCCTCAACCTACTGAACCTACTGAAAATGAAAATGTCTGCTTTGAAATTCCTTCGGGTATGATAGAAAAACTGCTAGCTAATCCATTTGTAGGAGATGGAATAAAGCATCCTGATGAGCACTTAATATATGTGGATGAAGTTTGTGGATTATTTAATCTTGCAGGTGTACCCGGAGATGTTGTTAAGAAGAAGGTCTTCCCTTTATCTTTGAAGGGAGATGCATCGACATGGTATAGGCTATGTGATGATATGGGGTCATGGAATTACAAACGATTGAAATTGGAATTTCATCAGAAATTTTATCCTATGCACCTTGTTCATCGTGATCACATTTATATATATAATCTTTGTCCTCGCGAAGCAGAAAGCATCGCTCAAGCTTGGGGGAGGCTTAAATCAATGTTATATTCATGCCCCAATCATGAGCTCTCAAGAGAAATGATTATTCAAAATTTTTATGCTCGACTTTCTGATAGCGATCGCACCATGCTTGATACTTCTTGTGCTGGCTCTTTTATGATGAGGGCTATTGAATTCAAATTGGATTTATTGGAAATAATTAAACGCAACTCTGAAGATTGGGACCTCGACAAAGGTAATGAGTCATGTATGACACCTAGGTTTGATTGTGTTAAATCTTTTATGGATACCGATGTTTTCTGTAAATTTAGCACTAAATATGGACTTGACTCTAAGATAGTAGCTTCTTTCTGTGAATCTTTTGCTACTTATGTTGATCTCCCCAAGGAGAAGTGGTTTAAATATCATCCTCCCATAGAAGTAAAAGTAGCTGCACCTATTAAAGTTGAAGAAAAGATTGTCACTTATAATGATCCTATTGTTCCTACTGCTTATGTTGAGAAACCACCTTTTCCTGTTAGGATAAAGGATCATGCTAAAGCTTCAACTGTGGTTCGTAAAAGCAATATTAAAACTTATACACCTTTTGAGCAAATTAAAGTTGAACATGATATTGCTATTGTTAAAGATCTCTTGGCTGATAATATTGATGGGCATGTTATTTATTTCTGTGATGAAACTGGTAGAATTGCTAAACCTTGTGCTAAAGATAAACCTAGACATCTGGTAGGCATGCCTGTTATTTCTGTTAAAATAGGAGATCATTGTTATCATGGCTTATGTGATATGGGTGCCAGTGCTAGTGCAATACCTATTAGCCTATATAGAGAAATTATGCATGATATTGCACCTGTTGAGTTAGAAGATATTGCTGTCACAATTAAACTTGCCAATAGAGATACTATTTCACCAATGGGAATTGTTAGAGATGTTGAAGTCTTGTGTGGGAAAACTAAATATCCTGCTGATTTTCTTGTTCTTGGTTCCCCACAAGATAGCTTCTGTCCCATTATATTTGGTAGACCCTTCTTGAACACTGTTAATGCTACCATAGATTGCAAAAGGGATGTTGTTACTATCGGTTTAGATGATATGACTCATGAATTTAATTTCTCTAAATTTAGTAGACAACACCGTGAAGAAGAATTGCCTAGTAAGGATGAAATTATTGGTCTTGCTTCTATTGCCGTACCTCCTAGCGATCCTTTAAAACAATATTTGCTAGACCATGAAAATGATATGTTTATGAATGAAAGAAGGGAGATAGATGAAGTATTATTTAAACAGGAACCTATTCTGAAAAACAATTTTCCTGTTGAAATCCTAGGGGATCCTCCTCCACCCAAGGGTGATCCCGTGTTTGAGCTTAAACCGTTGCCTGATACTCTTAAATATGCTTATCTTGATGAGAAAAAGATATATCCTGTTATTATTAGTGCTAACCTTTCAGAGCACGAGGAAGAGAGATTATTGAAAACTCTGAAGAAGCACCGTGCTGCTATTGGGTATACTCTTGATGATCTTAAGGGCATTAGTCCCACTCTATGTCAATATAAAATAAATTTGGAAGAAGATGCTAAACCAGTTCGTGATCATCAACGACGACTGAATCCTAAAATGAAAGAAGTGGTAAGAAAGGAAATACTAAAGCTCCTTGAGGCAGGTATAATCTATCCCGTTGCTGATAGTCAGTGGGTAAGTCCTGTCCATTGTGTCCCTAAGAAGGGTGGTATTACTGTCATTCCTAATGATAAAGATGAATTGATTCCTCAAAGAATTATTACAGGTTATAGGATGGTAATTGATTTCCGCAAATTAAACAAGGCCACTAAAAAGGATCATTACCCCTTACCTTTTATCGATCAAATGCTAGAAAGATTATCCAAACATACACATTTTTTCTTTCTAGATGGTTATTCTGGTTTCTCTCAAATACCCGTGTCAGCCAAAGATCAATCAAAGACTACTTTTACTTGCCCTTTTGGTACTTTTGCTTATAGACGCATGCCTTTTGGTTTATGTAATGCACCTGCTACCTTTCAAAGATGCATGATGGCTATATTCTCTGACTTTTGTGAAAAGATTTGTGAGGTTTTCATGGACGATTTCTCCGTCTAAGGATCTTCTTTTGATGATTTCTTGAGCAACCTTGATCAAGTTTTGGAGAGATGTGAAGAAACTAATCTTGTCTTGAATTGGGAAAAGTGCCACTTTATGGTTAATGAAGGTATTGTCTTGGGGCATAAAGTTTCCGAAAGAGCTATTGAGGTTGATAAAGCCAAGGTTGATGCTATTGAAAAGATGCCATGTCCCAAGGACATCAAAGGTATAAGAAGTTTCCTTCGTCATGCCGGATTTTATAGGAGGTTCATTAAGGACTTCTCAAAAATTTCTTGGCCTCTGACTAATTTATTACAAAAAGATATACCATTTGTCTTTGATGATGATTGTGTAGAACCATTTGAAATACTTCAGAAAGCATTGATCTCTGCACCTATTGTTCAGCCACCTGATTGGAATTTACCTTTTGAAATTATGTGTGATGCTAGTGATTATGCTATAGGTGATGTTCTAGGACAAAGAGTTGATAAGAAATTAAACATTATTCAATATGCTAGTAAAACCCTAGACAATGGTCAAAGAAATTATGCTACTACTGAAAAGGAATTCTTAGCAGTTGTATTTGCTTGTGATAAGTTCAGACCTTATATTGTTGATTCTAAAGTAACTATTCACAATGATCATGATGCTATTAAATATCTTATGGAAAAGAATGATGCTAAACCTGGACTTATTAGATGGGTTCTCTTGCTACAAGAATTTGACTTACATATTGTTGATAGAAAGGGAACTGAGAACCCCGTTGCAGACAACTTGTCTAGGTTAGAAAATGTGCTTGATGACCCACTACCTAGTGATCATAGCTTTCCTGATGAGCAATTAAATGTCATAAATACTTCTCATACTGCTCCATGGTATGCTGATTATGCTAATTACATTGTTGCTAAGTTCATACCACCTAGTTTCACATACCAGCAAAAGAAAAAGTTTTTCTATGATTTGAGGCATTACTTTTGGGATGACCCACATCTTTATAAAGAAGGAGTAGATGGTGTTATTAGAAGTTGTGTGCCTGAGCATGAACAGGAACAGATCCTACGCAGGTGTCACTCCGAAGCTTATGGAGGACACCATGCTGGAGATAGAACTGCACATAAGGTATTGCAATCTTGTTTTTATTGGCCTACTCTCTTCAAGGATGCCTGTATGTTTGTCTTATCTTGTGATGAATGTCAAAGAATTGGTAATATTAGTAGATGTCAGGAAATGCCTATGAATTATTCACTTGTTATTGAACCATTTGATGTTTGGGGCTTTGACTATATGGGACCTTTTCCTTCCTCTAATGGATATACACATATTTTAGTTGCTGTTGATTACGTTACTAAGTGGGTAGAAGCTATTCCAACTAGTAGTGCCGATCATAACACCTCTATTAAGATGCTTAAAGAAGTTATTTTTCCAAGATTTGGAGTCCCTAGATATCTAATGACTGATGGTGGTTCACATTTTATTCATGGCGCTTTCCGTAAAATACTTGCTAAGTATGATGTTAATCATAGAATTGCATCCCCTTATCACCCTCAGTCTAGTGGTCAAGTAGAATTGAGTAATAGAGAGCTCAAATTAATTTTGCAAAAGACTGTTAATAGATCTAGAAAGAATTGGTCCAAGAAACTTGATGATGCATTATGGGCCTATAGAACTGCATATAAAAATCCTATGGGTATGTCTCCGTATAAAATGGTTTATGGAAAAGCATGTCACTTACCTCTCGAACTAGAACACAAGGCATATTGGGCTATTAAAGAGCTCAATTATGATTTTAAACTTGCCGGTGAGAAGAGGTTATTTGATATTAGCTCACTCGATGAATGGAGAACCCAAGCCTACGAAAATGCCAAGTTGTTTAAAGAAAAAGTTAAAAGATGGCATGACAAAAGGATACAAAAGCATGAGTTTAATGTAGGTGATTATGTATTGCTATACAACTCTCGTTTAAGATTTTTTGCAGGAAAACTTCTCTCTAAATGGGAAGGTCCTTACATTATCGAGGAGGTCTATTGTTCCGGTGCCATAAAAATCAATAACTTTGAAGGCACAAATCCGAAGGTGGTGAACGGTCAAAGAATCAAACATTATGTAACGCCCCAGATGTAATTTACCATATCTGTATTCCAACTCTTGCCATTTTCGGCTTTAAGTTATTATATTCCCTCGTGGTTGGGTTTTGTCTTAGTTTTGCATTTTGCCCATGTCATGCATCTCATATCATGTCATCATGTGCATCTAATTTGCATATGTGTTCGTCTCATGCATCCGAGCATTTTTCCCGTTGTCCGTTTTGCATTCCGATACTCCTATGTCCTCTGGCACCCCCTTTTGCCTCTTTTCGTGTGCGGGTGTTAGACGTTCTCGGATTGGACCGAGATTTGCCAAGCGGCCTTGGTACACCACCGGTAGACCGCCTGTCAAGTTTCGTGCCATTTGGAGTTCGTTTGATACTCCAATGGTTAACCGGGGAACCGTAAAGGCCTCGTGTGTGTTGCAGCCCAACACCCTTACAAAGTGGTCCAAAACCCATCCAAACCTCCTCCATCCTCTCGGCCGTTCGATCACGATCGCTTGGCCGAAAACCGCACCTCATTTGGACTCTCCTAGCTCCGAGAATCTATAAATAGCCCCCCCCCCCAGAAATTTCGTGTCCAAAACCCTAGTCTAGCTCCTCCCGCCGCCGCCGGACACGTCCGCTGACGCCGGATGCATCCGTCGTCGCCCGCGCCCAATCCCCACGCGCCACGTCACCGCCGCCACCCGCGCCCTGCCGCGGCCCGCTCGGGCCCGCCGCCGGCCCCCGCGGCCCGCGTGCCTCACTCCACCATCCGCTCGCCCGCGCCTCCACCTCGCCGCTCCGCCGCCCGGCCGCAACCGCCGGCCGCCGCCTCCGCCTCAACGCCGCTGCCCCTCGCCGGTCGGAGTCGAGCTCTGCTGCCTCGCCGGCGCGCCCTCGTCGCCATTCCTTGGCGCGCCACCGGACGGACCTCCCCGGCCCCGATCCAGCGAGCTCCGCGCCCCGCGCTGCCGTCCTCTTCTTCAACTCCGGCAAGAGCGCCGGTGAACCTCGGGATCCATGCCGCTCAGATCCAGATCGGGTCAAACCCTAGGTTGACCTCGTATTTTTCCTAAGTCTACAACATTTTCTAGCTCTATTCATCGCATCACATCTCTGTCATCATAGCTCCATTTCGTGCGTGTGGCATATCAAAATGTTCGTTAGGATGTGCTCTTCATTTTGTTCCATTGCACCATGCTTGTTTGAGTCCATCTTGAGGCCTAAAATGCTGTTGCAAGAGTGCTTCATAATGTTAGTTACTGATTCTTAGCAGTTTATGAGCATTTGTCATTTTTGCCATGATTATTGTGTGCTGCATATGAACTTGAGCCCTACATGTGTTTTGGGCTATGCCATGCCATCTTTACAGGGGTGTATGCCATGTATTTTTTTGATCAATGTGGTGACTAGCACATGCATGCAAAGTAGCTCTTGTGATGTTGCTGATTTCAGGGACTTAGAATTTCACTAAGTCATTTCCCTGTTGTTATTTTTATGCCATGTATTCATGTTGCTACAGAGTGATCCATGCCTCTATTGAGTATGTTCAGTAAGGATTATTTGGGCATATGGTTGTGCTCTATCCATCCATGTCCTTGTTTGCATTTATGGAGTACCCTAGCATGACTCAATCTTGCTCTACTTTTGCTATAAAATGTTCCCGGCAGATTGTTTACGTGTTAATCAATTTTGCCAAGGTTGTTGTAGTTGATCCATGCATGCTATGAACTGGTTCCTGCCATGGTTAGCTTCTTGAACATGTCTTCTTGCTGGGTGTATGCTTATCTTATCATGCAATGCCTTGTGTTGAGTGCATCGAGCGCGCAAACATGCCTACGTAACTCTGTTTATGCCATGTCCAGTTTTCTGCTAAGTCTGAATCTATTAACGAAACTTGCTGTGTTTACATGGGTGCCATCATATCTTCTAATCCTTTTTGGCTTATGGTCAGTAAGGGACTTTTGTTATATGCTTTGAGTAGATTCATGCCATGCCTTGCTTTTCTATGTTATGATCCTGTAGCATATTGTCATATTGCTCTAAACATTGCTTCCTGATGTTAATTCCTGGCATGTTGTTATTTTCTCTAAGTCTATGAAGCTGATATCTTTTGCACTTTTGCCATGCTTGTTTGAACCTGCTATTGTGTGATTTAGCCGTAGCTCGGTGTTCATCTTTTGTCAAGCATCTTGAGTAGATCACTGCCATGTGCTTTGTTGCTATGTTGGAGTGCAGTAGCTTAGTTTCTTATTGCATTCTAGATGGCATCGTCCTGTTAATCGTAGGATAGTGCCATTATTGTCTTGCTTGCCATTTGCAAACCGTCCATCCGATTCCGGTGATCTTTATATCGATTTTGACCGAAATCAACTCATCTTTCCAGCGGCACTCTTGGTTTGCCAAGTTGAGTCCTGGTTCAATATTTTCCTTCCGGAGCACACATATGCATTGCATATCACATCCCGCATATCATGCCATGTTTTGCATCATGTTGCTTGCGCATTGCACCGTGGTTGGTTGTGGTTTCCTTTGCTTGTGTTCTTGCCTTGGGTAGAGCCGGGAGACAAGTATGTGATCGAGGAACCCGTTGAGTACGCTTACGAGGATCAAGCTTACGTCAACTCGGAGAACTTTGCAAGCAAGATGACCATACCCTCGAAATCACTTCTATCTTTGCTTGCTAGTTGCTCGCTCTATTGCTATGCCGCGATACTGACCACATGCTTTATCATGCCTCCCCTATTGCCATGTCAAAGCTCTAAACCACCTTGTCCTAGAAAACTGTTGTTTGGCTATGTTACCGCTTTGCTAAGCCCCTCTTATAGCGTTGTTAGTTGCAGGTGAAGATTGGAGTTTGTTCCTTGTTGGAACATGTTTATATTTGGGATATCATTATTATATCTTGTTTACTTTAATGCACCTATATACTTGGTAAAGGGTGGAAGGCTCGGCCTTATGCCTGGTGTTTTGTTCCACTCTTGCCGCCCTAGTTTCCATCATACCGGTGTTATGTTGCTTGATTTTGCGTTCCTTACACGGTTGGGTTATAATGGGAACCCCTTGACAATTCGCCTTGAATAAAACTCCTCCAGCAAGGCCCAACCTTGGTTTTACCATTTGCCACCTAAGCCTTTTTCCCTTGGGTTCCGTGGACTCAAGGGTCATCTTTATTTTAAACCCCCGGGCCAGTGCTCCTCTGAGTGTTGGTCCAAAATAGAGCCACTTGCAGTGCCACCTCGGGGAAACTTGAGGGTTGGTTTTAGTTGTACGTAGTGTTCATCTCGTGTGCCTGAGAACGAGATATGTGCATCTCCTATCGGGATTTGTTGGCACATCGGGCGGCTTTGCTGGACTTGTTTTACCATTGTCGAGATGTCTTGTAACCGGGATTCCGAGTCTGATCGGGTCGTCCTGGGAGAAGGAATATCCTTCATTGACTGCGAGAGCTTGTGATGGGCTAAGTTGGGACACCCCTGCAGGGTTTTGAACTTTCGAAAGCCATGCCCGCGGTTATGGGCAGATGGGAATTTGTTAATATCCAGTGGTAGAGAACCTGACACTAAACTTAATTAAAATGAATCAACATCGTGTGTAGACGTGATGGTCTCTTTTCGGCTGAGTCTGGGAAGAGAACACGATCTCGTGTTATGCTTGAACGTAAGTAGTTCTAGGATCACTTCTTGATCATAGTTTATCGAGCATGCTTTGCTCCTCTTCTCTCTCTCATTTGCGTAAGTTAGCCACCATATATGCTTGTGCTTGCTGCAGCTCCACCTCACTACCTTTCCTACCCATGAGCTTAAATAGTCTTGATCGCGAGGGTGTGAGATTGTTGAGTCCCCGTGACTCACAGATTACTTCCGAACCAGATGTAGGTGCCGATGATGCCATTACAGGGGATGCGACCGAACTCAAGTGGGAGTTCGACAAGGACTCCGGACGTTACTATGTTTCCTTTCCAGACGATTAGTAGTGGAGCCCAGTTGGGGCGATCGGGGATCTTATGCATTTGGGGTTGTATTTATTTTGGTTCCGTAGTTGGACCTTGATTGTATTCTAGATGATGTAATGATATATTTATGTATTGTGTGAAGTGGCGATTGTAAGCCAACTATGTATCTCTTTCTTATTTAGTACATGGGATGTGTAAAGATTACCCCTCTTGTGACATGCCTACAATGCGGTTATGCCTCTAAGTCGTGCTCCGACACGTGGGAGATATAGCCGCATCGTGGGTGTTACAAGTTGGTAATCAGAGCCTTCCCCGACTTAGGAGCCCCCTGCTTGATCGAATAGCTGGCGTTGTTGAGTCTAGAAAAATGTTTTTGAGTCTTATAGGATTATATATATCGGAGAGTAGGATTCTTTTTTACTTCCCAGTCCCTTCGTCGCTCTGGTGAGGCCTCCTGACGTAGAGTTTTGACTCTTCTCTTCTCAAATTTCACGAAATTTTTTTTAGGATCACGCGGGTATCTTGGAACCGTTCCGATGGTTTTGTGACGAGAACATTGTTCTTGGTGCCTCCTGACATTTAGGGGTTGTGGCAGTGTCCCGGGGAGTTGAGCTCCAAGGTGTTGTCGTCACAATTTTATCGTTGCAGTTTTGGAATACCTGAGTTTTGCCGACATCAAAAATCTCCTTTTTGCAGTTGTTGGTGAGATAACCTCGACGCCACCCAGTACTGGGGCGGGAGTTTGGGAGTATTGCCATAACTCGTATAACGGATGCTTTTTGAAGGTTGAGGTAAATGATTTCCGAAGGTTTCTTGGTTATGTGTTGAAGGATGGATACAACTGGATGTAGGATTTGCTAGTTTTGGGTGAGATATTATGCTTCTCCTGTATCCCCAACACCTGATTGCATAACCAGAAAATTTCGGGAGTTTCATAGGTGGTAATTCATGTAGCTCTAGTATTTCTTTCTGCAGATAGTTGGTTTGTGATTGGGTAATACTTACCAATTATTTGTTCATATCTGTACCTTGTTGTTTTATTCATCTACCTCTATCTAAGTGGCTTCTCAATTTATGGAAGCGTGATCATTTAATTTGGAATTCATTCGTTCATTCTTGTTCAAATGTTAAGGCTATATGTTGCAATTTCGATCCATTTGATTCAGCTTGAATATATGTCTTTCAAGATGCTAACAGATGTCACCCTCTTCAGGATGGCTCCTCCAACGCGTCATAATCCGGAACCTCCGCCACCACCTCCACCTCCGGAGGCATGGCAAGCTGTGATGGCCGCTACCAACGCCAACACGCAGATGCTTATGCAACTCTTGAAAGAGAGCAACCAAGGAAATCAAGGCCATGGCAACAATCAAGCTCAGTTTGCTACCCTCAACCAGTTCCTCACAAACCAGCCGAAGTCTTTCAGTAACTGTGTCGAGGCCACAGACGCTGACATTGGCTCGTGGATATCTGCAAACATTTTGAGTGTAGCAATGTCAGGCCTGAGGACTTTGTCAAGTTTGCTTCATTCTAACTCAAACCAAGCTGCTGAGTGGTATCAACAATACAAAGATTCCAGAGGAGGTCGTGTGATTACCTGGGATGATTTCCGCCAAGACTTCAAAGCTCACCACATTCCTCAGAGTGTTGTTGAGAGTAAGCGTGAGGAGATCCGCAATCTGAAGCAAGGCAGCCTGTCTGTTTACCAATACAACATCTTGTTCCAGAGGCTCGCTCGATTCACCAAGCAAGACGTCCCTGACGAGAAGAGCATGATTTATCAATTCATAGGTGGCCTCAGAGAAGATCTGCAACTATCTCTCGTGCTTTTTGAGCCGAAACAGTATGATGAGTTCTACAACATGGCACTAAAGGAAGAGGCTGCTCAGCTCAAGTGCGATGCTTCTAAGAAGAGAGTCAGGGATGCAACTCCTTCTTCTTCTTCAACTCAAGTGGCAGCTAAGCAGCAAAAGTACTGGTTGCCTCCTCCTCCTCCTTTCCGTCAGCCTTATCAGCAGAAGAGTAAAGGTGGCAATGGATCTTCCCACCCACCCAACCCAGGATTTCAGAACAAAGCTTCGTCTCATGCTCCAAGGTCAAGTGCTCCTTATCACCGTCCGCTCTCAGAGGTTGTGTGCAACAAGTGTCAGCAGAAGGGTCATTATGCAAACAAATGCTTCAACCAGAGGCGTCTTCCGCCTCCTCATCCTATGAGATCTGCCAGCAATGCAGTGGTCTAGCATAATCCCAAGTCTGCAAAGGTCAACATGATGAACGCATCTCAGGCAGAGGATTCGTTAGAAGTGATCATGGGTAACCTTCTTGTTAATGATATTCCTGCAAGAGTTCTTTTTGATACTGGTGCATCGCTTTCTTTCATTTCAAGACCTTTTGTTGCCAAGCATGAGTTTGTGACCGAAAAGATTCCTTTCCTGTTGAAGATTGTGTCCCCGGGCAAGCAAATGACATCTAACAATTGCGTCCTGGATGTTTCTATCAAGATGGGCGACTATAAGTTTCTATCCTCTCCAATTGTTCTTGGTAACTCGGATATTGATCTAATTCTCGGCATGGACTGGCTTTCTAAGCAGAAGGCTCAGCTTGATTGTGCTGCCAGGCAGATTCAATTGACACACTCGTCTGAGGATGTGATCATCTATGCCGCTCGTGACGATACCATTCGACTGTTTTCTCTCAATGAGCAGGGCGAGTTGAATGCCATCTCTCAGATTCCAGTCATTTGTGAATATCAAGACGTCTTTCCAGAAGAGCTTCCAGGAATGCCTCCTCACTGGCCAGTTGAATTCGTCATCGATCTTGAGCCTGGCACGGAACCTGTTTGCAAACGTCCTTACAAGCTTGGACCAGAAGAGTTGAAGGAGCTGAAGAAACAACTTGATATACAAGAGCGCATGGGTCTGATCCGACCAAGTTCTTCTTCATGGGGTTGTGATGTTCTTTTTGTCAAGAAGAAGGATGGCACGGACCGACTCTGCGTCGACTATCGTCCATTGAACAAGAAGACCATAAAGAACAAGTACCCACTTCCCAACATCAATGAGCTTTTCGAGCAACTCAAAGGTGCTCAAGTATTCTCCAAGCTTGACCTCCGTATGGGCTATCATCAGATTCGCATTCATGAACAAGATATTTCCAAGACAGCATTCAGGACAAGCTATGGTTCTTATGAATACACGATCATGTCTTTCGGCCTTGTCAATGCTCCTCCAATGTTCTCTCGCATGATGAACTTCATCTTCAACCCCTACACAAATGACTTCATCTTGGTCTATCTCGATGACATTTTCGTCTTTTCCAAGGACAAAGAGGATCATGCCAAGCATTTGAGATTGGTATTGGACAAACTCAGAGAACATCATTTCTATGTGAAGTTTTCAAAGTGCGAGTTTTGGCTCAATGAGGTTCTCTATCTTGGGCATATCATCTCCGCCAAGGGCATACACTACAAAAAAAGAAACATCCGCGACATTTTGGGCCGAATGAATTTTTTTTCTGTCATACATATGACACTTCTATGAAAATAATTGTGAAAAAACCCGGTATCATCATAGATGTGGTGGGCTCCTACTTCTATGACAAAAAATCATGACAGAAAATGGGCTTTTCGTCCTGGGTAGGCCGGAGATGCAGCTGCATGACATTCTTTGTGCCATCCATGACGGAGAAAACCGCGGTAGAAGCGAGGGCGAGGAAAATGTCGGGGAGTTCCCGGTTATAGTGGGAGGTCGGGGGCCGAGCGATGCGCGTTTCTCTCGTACACGTACGCGCGTGTGTGCGAGGCGTTGGGCTCTAACTGAACCCGAGCGATTGCACTGCAGGCTACGCGTTACTGAACCCAAGCGATCGATCGATGGCTATTAACTGAACCCCATCAAGCGATTCCTTCGTTACTGCTGCTAACTGAAGCCGGTCGATGGGATGAATAGTGAGTGTTGCGGGGGGGTTTGGATGAACAGAGAGCGGTGGCGTTGCCTCTGGATGAACAGGACCCCGTGGTGTGGTGGAGGGCTGGATGAACAGTAGACGGTGGAGGGGTGCCCGTGGAGGGGTGGATGAATAGGACCCCGTGGTGTGGAGGGCTGGATGAACATTAGACGGTGGAGGGGTGGTTGAACAGGACCCGGTGGTGTGGAGGGCTGGATGAACAGTAGACGGTGGAGGGGTGCCCGTGGAGGGGTGGTTGAACAGGACCCCGTGGTGTGGAGGGGTGGTTGAACAGGACCCCGTGGTGTGGAGGGCTAGATGAACAGTAGACGGTGGAGGGGTGGTTAAACAGTAGCCGGTGGAGTAGCGCGCGGTGGAGGCTGGATGAACAAGAGCCCGTGGAGGCTGGAGGAGGTCGACAGTGGAGATGAACAGTATCCCGTGGAGTCCCGTTTTGCGGTACGCCACACCCCTCCCGATGAACATGACCCCTGTTTCGACTGTAGTGCTCCAACACAAGTCCGTTTCGTCCGTTTTGCGGTACGCCACACCCCTCCCGATCAACAGGACCCCCATTTCGACCGTAGGAGGTCAGTTTCCTCCGTTTTGCGGTACGCCAGACCCCTCCCAATGAACAGGATCCCATTTCGAACGTGGCCGGTCGAACACAAGGCCGTTTCCTCCGTTTTGCGGTACGCCAGGCCTCGTTTCCATCGCCTGTTCCGTCCAAGCCCTCCTGATGAACACGGCCACGCATTCCGTTCCGACCCAGCTGGTTGGCTCCCACTCGTTCCGTTGCCTCCCCATGAACACGACACATTCCGTTGCCTCCCCATGAACACGACGCATTCTGTTGCCTCCCCATGAACACGACAATGACGCTGTTTCTTTGTTCTGACCCAGCCATGTACACGAGCCCTGGCCGTACGTATGCGCGAGTAGGCGTTTGAGACCCCGCCCGTATGTACACATACGTGGCCATATTTTTTTTCTTGCACCCTGGCCGCCTCTACTATGACACGTGCGCGCCTCTACATCGACCAGTATATATGTACGTACATGTTCGCGACCAGAATGACAACACTACATACGCTTTGACCAGGTGGGTCCCGACTGTCAGGCACTTCCTTGCGTGCAAAGATGTAGCTGGTGGGTCCCAGCAGTCAGGGGGCAAAATACGGTGGCCCGTCTGGTGGGTCCTGCTGTCAGGTGGAGGAATAATTATTTTGCACGTAATAAGGTGGCACTTCCTTGCTACGACCGTGGACCCAGCTGTCAGCCTCTCCACGTACAGTCCATGTCCGATGGAAGCCGTTCCTTGACCACGTTGACCACGCCGCGCCGAGAGTACTAGGGCGGTGGACGACGGCGAGGCCTAGGACGGGGACGACGTGGAGCCGGGGAAGACGCGATCGTGGATGTCCACGCGTAGAGGAGTATGAGGGTTCACTGGTTCACTGCGGTGTGAGGCTGCCGTCGCCGCAGAATAATAGGGGGTGTGGGTGAGTAGAGGGATGTCCTGGCCAGCGATGGGAGTAGTAGGGGGCGGTGAGGCCTCCGCCACATCGCAGCCGGGCATGAGACGCAAGAGCACAAGGCACGACCGGTGCTGGTTTGGGAGGCTAGAGCAAGAAGACCAGAGGTTGAAGAAGCACTACGGCCGTTGGATGGACATCGTACGGTCACTGGAGCTAGAATCGTGCATATTGACTATGTTGACAAAGCCCTCCGTCCCTGTCAACTTAGTAGGCCCACAAGTCAGCCTACCACTATACTGGGTCCCAGCTAATAGGGGGACTATTCATTTTTTTTGGGCATAATAAGGAGGCACTTCCTTGCGTGCGAAGATATAGCTGGTGGGTCCGAGCTGTCAGCGGCGGTAATGTATTTTTTTCATGAAATACAGAGGCCCTTTCAGTGGGTCCCTGATGTCAGGTGGAGGAATCATTATTTTGCATGTAATAAGGAGGCATTTCCTTGCGTGCGGCCGTGGACCCAGCTGTCGGCCTCTCCACGTAAAGTCC
The DNA here is from genome assembly GCF_018294505.1 of Triticum aestivum. NCBI lineage: Eukaryota > Viridiplantae > Streptophyta > Magnoliopsida > Poales > Poaceae > Triticum > Triticum aestivum. The sequence continues at coordinate 431,731,757 of NC_057794.1, read as the reverse complement.
ACTTCAGATGCATGTCGGTCGTTGACCACGTTGACCAGGCCGCGCCGAGAGCACCAGGGCGGTGGACGACGACGAGGCCTAGGAAGGGGACAACACGGAGGCAGGGAAGACTCGGCAGTTGTTTCCCACGCGGAGGGGAGTACGACTGTACGAGGGTTTACTGGTTCATCTGCCATCGCCGGAGAATAACAACAGGTGTGGGTGAGTAGAGGGATGGCTAGGCCAGCGATGGGAGTATGGTCGGGCGGTTAGGCCTGCATGGCAGCTCAACCGGCTGCGAGGAGGAGGGAGCAGGCAGTCCCGCCGGCACTTGTTTGAGCGGCTGGAGCAGGAAGAGTAGAGATTGAAGAAGCACGACGGCCGTTGGATGGACATCCAACAGTCATTGCTTGTGCGTCAACCTTTTTTTTAGGAAAGCCTCAAATCTGTGGAAAACAGCATACATCCCATCTGCCATTATTTCTAATAATTTACAACGCATTTGCTAATTCTTAAGGTTTTTTGGAGCCCATATTCTTTTTGTTAGCATTACAACCCATATTGTGGCAACGGCTAAAAACTTATACGAAATTTTGCATATTTTGGTGCGGTCCGAACTGTTTTTAATCCCGAAATTTCGACTCACATTCAAAATGATTTTAAAAATAAATGTATACCAATATAAAATCCAACAAATTCTCCACGCATAAAAATTAATGTAATTTAAAATCTTGAAATGAAAAAAAAGATATTTGAAACTAATTGCCGGTTTGATGTGTTTTAAAAATGTACAACCCATTTCTCATTACTGATGGGCCATTTAATCGGCCAGCCGAATAAAAGCTCTCCTCATCTTGGAAGATTTGCAGCCCAACAGGCCTGACAAAGCGACTTACTTGGCAAATCACAAAAAAACTGGGCTGTGGCCGTGGACCCAGCTGTCAGCCTCTCCACGTACAGTACTCTTCCGATGGGAGTCGTTCCTTGACCATGTTGACCACGCCGCGCGGAGAGCACCACAGCGGTGGACGACAGCGAGGCCTAGGAAGGGGACGACGCAGCATTGGAAGCCCGCGCGGAGAGGACTACGAGGGTTCACTGGTTCAGCTGCAGTGTGAGTCTGCCGTCGCCGCAGGGCTTGGCCAGCGATGGGAATAGTAAGGGGCGGCGAGGCCTCTGCGGCAGCACAGCCGACCATGGGAGGCAGGAGCATGCGGCACGACCGGCGTTGCTTTGGGCGGCTGGAGCAAGAAGACCAGAGGTTGAAGAAGCACTACGACCGTTGGATGGACATCGTACGGTCACTGGAGCTAGAATCGTTCATATTTACTAAGTTGACAAAGCCCTTTGTCCCCGTCAACTTAGTAGGCCCACAAGTCAACCTCCCAGCAAGGTGGGTCCCAGCTAGCCGGGGGAGTATTCACTTTTTTGTGCGTAATAAGGAGGCACTTCCGGTGGGTCCGAGCTGACAGCAGGGGGAACGTTTTTTTCACAAAATACGGTGGCCCGTCCGGTGGGTCCCAGCAGTCAGGGGGAAACGATTTTTTTTCCGCAAAATACTGGTGGCCCGTCCGGTGGGTCCCCGCTGTCAGGTGGAGGAATAATTATTTTCCGCCTAATAAGGAGGCACTTCCTTGCGGCTGCCGTGGACCCAGCTGCCAGCCTCTCTACGTACAGTACTCTTCCGGTGGAAGTCGGTCGTTGACCACATTGACCACGCCGCGCCGAGAGCACCACAGCGGTGGACGATGGCGAGGCCTAGGAAGGGGACGACGCGGAGCCGTGCAAGACGCGGCAGTGGATGCCCACGTGGAGACGAGTACGAGCGTTCACTCGTTCGGCTGCAGTGTGAGGCTGCTGTCGCCGCAGAATAACAGGGGGTGCGGGTGAGTGGAGGGATGGCCCGGCCAGTGGTGGGAGTAGTATGGGGGCGGTGAGGCCTCCGTGGTAGCACAGCCGGCCACGGGAGGCAGGAGCAGGCGGCACGACCGGCGCTGCTTTGGGCGGCTGGAGCAAGAAGACCAGAGGTTGAAGAAGCACTATGGCCGTTGGATGGACATCATACAGTCATTGGAGTATTGACCAAGTTGACAAAGCTCTCTGTCCCTGTCAACTTAGTAGGCCCACAAGTCAGCCCAACAATATGGTGGGTCCCAGCTAGCAAAGGGGTATTCATTTTTTTGGGCATAATAAGGAGGCACTTCCTTGCGTGCGAAGATATAGCTGGTGGGTCCAACCTGTCAGTGGGGGGAATGTTTTTTCGCAAAATACAGATGCCCTTCCTGTGGGTCCTAGCTGTCAGGTGGAGGAATCATTATTTTGCGCGTAATAAGGAGGCATTTCCTTGCGTGCGGCCGTGGACCCAGCTGTCAGCCTCTCCACGTACAATCCACTTCTGATGGATGTCGTTCATTGACCATGTTGACCAGGCCGCGCCGAGAGCACCAGGGCGATGGACGACAGCGAGGCCTAGGAAGGGAACGACATGAAGGGAGTAGGCAGTCCCGCCGGCGCTTGTTTGAGCGGCTTGAGCATGAAGAGCAGAGATTGAAGAAGCACGACAGCCGTTGGATGGAGATCCAACAGTCACTACTCTCGTGTGTTGACTAAGTTGACAGGGCGTTGCGTGTGCGTCAACCTTTTTTATGAAAGCATACACGTCAACCTGTAGTAGGCGCACAAGTCAGCCTCAAATCTATGGAAAACAGCATACAACCCATCTGCCATTATTTCTAATAATGTACAGCCCATTTGCTAATTCTTAAGATTTTTTTGGAGCCCATCTTCTTTTTGTTAGCATCACACCCCATATTGTGGCCACGGTTAAAAAGTATACGAAATTTTGCATATTTCGGTGCGGTCAACTGTTTTTAATCCAATAATATCGATTCACATTCAAACTATTTTGAAAAATAATTTATATAAATATAAAATCCAAATAATTGTCCATGCATAAAAATCAATGGAATTTAAGATCTTGTAATGAAAAAAATTGAAACTAATTCCCGGTTTGATGTGTTTTAAAAATGTACATCCCATTTATGGGCAAACCAAATGAAACTCTCCTTGTCTTGAAAGATTTGCAGCCCAGCAGGGCCGATAAAGCAAGTAGGCCTTGTTTGGGTATTTCTTTAAAAAATAGAACAGGCTAGCCATTTTCAGCAAGAAAAAAACACAACTGGGCTCATGATGTGGTAAACATAAATAAAACCCTGGCTAGACGGGCCACAGCCCCCGCACAGCCCCGTTGTTACCCTGATCCGTTGCTAAAACTAGTATAAATAACAACTGCTTGTTCCTCAAAAAAAACTGCACAACTTGCTGGGTCCCTGGTGTCAGCCGCTCGTAGTGTAATTCTCTTGTTTATTGACTATGTTGACAATTGTGTGAGCCCCAGATGTCTAACCATTAGGAGGAACCATATTTTTAGGCTTGTACTATAGAGGCACTTGCTTGCGTACTGCCATGACGCTGGTGGGTCCCTACTGTCATCCTCTCCACGTACAGTCATCTCCTTGTTCCTCTCGGTTGTTGACGACGTTGACAACGCAAGAGGGCGGCGCACCACACATGGCGAGCGAACCAAGGCTGCAAGGCGGAGGACGACGGCGAGGCCTCAGACGGAACGAACAAGAGCCGTTGAAGATGCGCCGGTCCAGTCACAGGCGGAGGGGAGTATGAGGGTTGACTGGTTCGGGCGCGGGTGCGTGTTTGGGCTGACATCGCCGGAGAATAACAGGACGTGTGGGGGAATAGAGGGAGGGACTGGCCAACGTTGGAGGGTACGTACGGTAGGGCGGCGGAGGCGCAGCCAGCCATGGGAGGCGGGAGCAGGCGGAGCCAACGGGGTGGTTTGGTTTGGGCGATTGGAGGAAGAAGAAGACAAGAGATAGAAGATACATGACAGATGTTGGATGTCAATCCAACGACTGGTAGGCAGAATCATTTGTTGACTGGACAGTAAGTCGACACCACCTTGGATAGGCTATTTCCTCGCGGGTCCAAAATGTCAGAATCCAAATCTGTCACGGTCATGCAGCCTTTCCTATGAAAATTTACAGCCCATTTGATGTTCTAGTTCGAAATAAGTTTGTGGGTGCTGGTGGGGGCTAATCACTTGGCTTCTGTAATGCACAGTGAGCTCAAGCAGCCGGTGAGAGTGATGTTATTTCCCTTGGTTTGGATTTGTTACAATATTTCACTCTAAATTAAACGAATGGCAAGCCATTTGCCTTGTTTCAAAGAAAATATGACAGTCACAGCCGAGTTGAAAAGGACAGGAACATTTAACTCCAGCTTACAAACTGTACAAAAGCACGAGGGTTAATTGTTCATCAGGTGTACAAAAAAACCAGATTGAAAAGGGCAACAACATCTAACTCCATCACTGTTTTCAGCAGTCACAGTCAAATGGATCAGTCAGGTCCATAGAATGAACATCCTGGGTCGTAAAATTTACTGGATTATGACCGCAATATGTTGTAAATAGAAGCCCGACACGTTCAGAAGCTCTTTTGCCCACCTGAAACTCCTTTTTTTGCTCTTCGACATACCCATCCGTCAAAATCATGCTGCTGATAAACTTAAGCCTGATGGACAATAGTAACCTCGCATTCAGCAGGAAGAATGTGACAAATCTTGTGTTTGCACGGTTGGCTACATATCGTTCTAGCGTTATTGTCTTCAATCGAATCTCATGAGAAGTGAGAAAATCCCGATGCTTACAAATCCACTGATTGGTTATAACTTTCTTACCCCGTCCTGTTGCCTAAATAGACATGAAGATTGAAAATAGTTAAGGTCTAAAAGAAGAGTGTCGAAAGAGCAACAACTGAACGGTTAATTCTAGTACACTATATGCGGGCTTCCAATGTGCGTGAAATTATCACCTTTATATACAACTTCTCCAGACATGGAAAGCATTGCAGCAAGCCAATAATCTTGTTCAGATCAAAACTATTCATTTGGATATATAAGATCTTGACAGAATCCAGCATCATTGATAGGCCATCCATGGAGAAACTCTTCATTGAGCATAGAACATAATATTAGTACAAAATGTGTACTCCAAGATGATATATAAATTATGCGCAGAAATTTAAAATGCAGCTTATGGTTACAAGTGTAGATGATAATATAAAGTACCTGAAGAACCGTGGAGCCAAACACCATATTGAAATGAGCACATAGATCATATATTACACCCAAGGTCTCCAGTTTAGGCGCAGAGAGGACGGTTATTTGCAATGGTGAATAACTAGAATAAAGGATCAACTTTTGAAGTGAAGGGGCATCTTGGATGATGAGCTGCCTTCCGTCAAAAGAAATTCCAATTCTTACAAGGTTAGGCGACTTTATTTGGAGACAACCGATTTCTAACTGTGAAAACAAGCACCAAGCACTCCAGTGCAGGGCAACTAGAGTGGATGATGCTGTGCAATGAGGCCTCCGATATACGAACCCGCACAAGTGAAAGTTTCTTGAGAAATGGGATTCGAAGGTTTAGTACCAGATTGTCTGGTAGGCAGCACTGCACAAAGGTGGCGGTGTGGAGAGAGGACGAAAACCCCGAGATGGACATCGGTGCCGAGGGCACAAGTTCATGGCGTTCGGTATGTGGTATGTGATTTTCAGGGGAATAGTATAACTCAAGCAATTGTAGTTCTATGAATTCAGGGGATTCCAGCCATGCGTCCACCGTGCAGGGCATGGTATTCTTGCTCAGGTAGCATTGCGGGATGCAGAGGCTTTGAATGGAGCCCTGGTGGGAGGAGATGATGGCTCTAGGGATTTCAAAATCATTGAAGAGAGATAGCTGACGACAGTCGAGATTAAGGGGAATGGCACGCCATAGAGGGTGCCACCGAATTGAGAGGACTTGGGTGCGGCAACAATCCTTGGTGGGGAGAAGTGAGATGATCTCCCCAAGGATGGCGTTCGGGAGATCGCTGATGCGGTCCACCCGAGATTCTACGGGTTCCCGGGATCCGGTGGGGGCGGGGTTGTCGGATTTCGGGTTCCGGCAGACCCTTGAGGTTCAAACACTGGGGTGCGCGCGTAGATTTCGCCTTCTACCTACCTGCACCCCTCCGCCTCGCTAAGATCTAAGCTATGGAAAGAACAGCACAAGAGACACAAGGTTTATACTGGTTCGGGCCACCGTTGTGGTGTAATACCCTACTCCAGTGTGTGGTGTGGTGGATTGCCTCTTGGGCTGATGATGATGAGCAATACAAGGAAGAACAGCCTCGCGAGGGCTGTTCTTTGCTGGGGGGATGAACTGCTAGGAGGAGTTCAGTCGCCCGTCTCTCTCTCTCTCTCTCTCTGTGTGTGTGATGCTACTCGATCCGATCGTAGCTAGTTTCTCTCTTGGCTTCTAGATTCTCCCTTCTTGATTGCCCCTCTACCCTGGTGGTGGCTAGTCCTATTTATAGGCAAAGGCCCTGGGCCTCTTCCCAAATATTGAGCGGGAAGGGCGCCAACAAGTGGCCATTTTGAAGGGGAACATCTGGTACACTTATCCTGACTAAAGTTGGTCCTCGCCTGCCAAAGGCTCTGGTGGTGACGCTGGCTTGGGCACCACAATGACTTCCTCCCTGCCGTTGGACTGGTCTTGGTCTCGTTGCACCGAAACGGGTGCCTTTGCTTGATGCTCTCGCCTGCGCTTGCTCCCTTTGCACCAAAGAGGAAAGGAGGACACTGCGCGGCTGGCGCCCGCCTGGCGCCTTTGGTCGTCATGGCTTGCGTCACGGGCACCTCGTGAGGTACCCCGCCTTGATCTCTCCGCCTCCTCGCGAGCCAGCCTGATGAGGCTGTGCCTGAGGAAGCTCCGTGTCGTCCGCCCCGCGAGGCTTGGCCCCTCGCGAGGGTCTTGGGTCTGTGTTGATGAAGATGGGCCGTGCTGGGCCCCCTTTTGAGCCACGCCGCAGGCCGCAGGTAGGAAAGTCTGGGGACCCCCGTTCCCAGAACACCGACAGTAGCCCCCGGGCCCAAGGCGCGCCCGGACTTGGCCATGCAGGGAGGCGAAAGGGCAAGAGTGAAGCGCCGCGGGCCCTAACAGCCTGCGGCCTTGGGCGCCGTGTGGCGGTTGACTGGCCGTGGGCACCTCAGCAACCGCGTGAGTTGATAAGGGAGCGGCATCTGCCTAGGCTTTGCTTTTTCTTTCTCCGTGTAACACCCTCGATGCGACTATAGCTCCCACGTGTCGAGGCACAACTTAGAGACATAATCGCATTGAAGGCATATGTCGCAAGTTAGGCAATCTTCACAAACATCCCATGTAATATAATAATAAAAGGGGAGATAACATAGTTGGCTTACACTCACCACGTCAATCAAGTACATAAATAACATTACATCATCCAAACACTCATGGCCCGACTACGGCGCCAAAATAAAAGAGAACCCAACATGCGACACGGTCCCAATCACCCCCAACTGGGCACCACTACTGATCATCGGGAAAGGAAACATAGTAACATTGAGAGTCTTCGTCGAACTCCCACTTGAGCTCATACGCGTCTCCTGGAGCGGAATCATCAGGCCCTGCATCTGGTGTAATAGTAATATGTGAGCCACAGGGACTCACCAATCTCACACCCTCGCGATCAAGACTATTTAAGCTTATAGGTATGGCAAGGTAATATATATGTGGAGCTGCAGCAAGCGACTAGCAAGTATGGTGGCTAACTTATTCGCAAAAGAGAGCGAGAAGAGGAGGCAAAGCACGAGCGAGAAACTAGAGAGCAACCTGCGCAAACATTACTCCAACACCATGTCCACTTCCCGGACTCCGCCGAGAAGAGGCCATCACGGTAACACACTCAGTTGATTCATTTTAATTAAGTTAAGGTTCAAGTTATCTACAATCGGACATTAACAAATTCCCATCTGCCAATAACCGCGGGCATGGCTTTCGAAAGTTCAATCCCTGCAGGGGAGTCCCAACTTAGCCCATGACAAGCTCTCACGGTCAACGAAGGAATAGACCTCCTCCCAAGACGTTCCGATCAGACTCGGTATCTCGGTAACTCAAGACACTTCGACAGGTTAAAACAAGACCAGCAACACCGCCCGAATGTGCCGACAAATCCCGATAGGAGCTGCACATATCTCTTTCTCAGGGCACACTCAGATTGTCCTAGGTACGGGTAGGCCAGCCCAGAGTTGCCCCTGGTGGCCACCGGCAGCTGACAGGTGGACCAACACTCAGAGGAGCACTGGCCCGGGGGGGGGGTTAAAATAAAGATGACCCTTGAGTCTGCAGAACCCAAGGGAAAGAAAAGGCTAGGTGGCAAATGGTAAAACCAAGGTTGGGCATTGCTGGAAAAGCTTTAATCAAGGCGAAATATCAAGGGGTTCCCATTATAACCCAACCGCGTAAGGAACGCAAAATCCGGGAACATAACACCGATATGACGGAAACTAGGGCGGCAAGAGTGGAACAAAACACTAGGCGAGAGGCCGAGCCTTCCACCCTTTACCAAGTATATAGATGCATTAAGATAACATGGCAATATAATGATATCCCAACAAGTAAATGAAATGTTCCAACAAGGAACGGCCTCCAATCTTCACCTGCAACTAGCAACGCTATAAGAGGGGCTGAGCAAAGCGGTAACATAGCCAATCAACGGTTTGCTAGGACAATGGTGGGTTAGAGGTTTGACATGGCAATTTGGGAGGCTTGCAAGCAAGTGGTAGGCATCGTAGCAATGGCATAGAAAAAGAGCGAGCAAACTAGCATAGCAAAGATAGTAGTGATTTCGAGGGTATGATCACCTTGCCTGCAAAGTTGTCAGAGTTGACTGGATCCTCGAAAGCAAACTCAATGGGCTCCTCGTTAGCGAACTCGTCTCCCGGCTCTACCCAAACAATACAAACAAGCAACAAGGATACAATCAACCACGTGCAAACTCAAATAACACGATGCAAAGATGATATGCTATGCGGGATGCGATGTGGGATGCAAAATTCAAGATATGACAGGAAATGCATGAATCTGGCCTCAACATGGAAAACCAAGTGTGCCACTAGAAACATGAGATGAAATCGCTTGAAAACGATATAAAGAACGCCGGAATCAGAGTTACGGTTTGGAAATGGCAAGCGATTCAAAAATGACACCGGTCTGCGATTTACAGCAAGTAGGCCTCTAAATGCAATGAAATGAACATGCTACAGCACCCAAACATGACAATAAAATACATGGCAGGGATGCACACAAGATGCTTAACAAAAGTCGAGCACTGAGCTACGGCCAAATCATCCATTAACAGGTTCAAACAAGCATGGCAAAAATGCAAATGGCAAACAGATCTCAGACTTAGTGAAATCAACACTTGTCTGGAATTTCAGATCAGGTAGCCCTCTTCGGAGCAACAAAACTACATGCTACATGACCTGAACATGACAAAGTAAAGCATGGCATGGAGCTACTCAAAGAGCTTAACAAAAGTCCCTTAGTGACCTTGAGCGAAAAGGGATCAGAAAATACAATGGCAAGCATGTGAACGTGGCAAAAACATAATCAGTTTTCAGACTTAGTGAAAACTGACACATGCTGAAATATAACTCAAGTAGGCATGTTTACGAGCTCGATGCACTCACTACGGTGCAAGTCATGGCAAGACAAGCCTACATCCATTAAGAAGGCACAAAATGCAAGCTATACATGGCAAGAACAATAGCATAGCATGCACGGATCAACTACAACATCACCGGCAAAATTGCAAACAAGTTGACAATCTGCCCAGATTCACAAAGTAGCAAAAGTAGAGCTCGATTGACTCAAGCTAGGGTGCTACATAATTGCAAACAAAGCCATAGATGGATAGAGCACTACAATATTAACAAAACTCCCTTACTGATCATCCTCAAAAGAGGCATGGATCACTAGGAAACAACAGGAACATATGGCATCATGAGATAAACAGATCCAGGACTTAGTGATATTACCAAGTCCCTGAAAACAGAATTAGCAAGTGCACCACTTTGCAAGCTTGCACAAGTCACCACACACATCCTAAAAATACATGGGTTGCACCTCTGGAAAGATGACAAAACCCTTAACAAAACACATGTAGAACTCACGAGCATATCATGCACACATTAATCATGTCAAAAATGACAAAAACCTAAACGGAGTAGCAGATCTGACAATTAACTCAAGTAGCCCTCTTCTAACAGCATTTCGGGCATCAATATGAGCTCAAATCAAAATGATGCAATGGAATGAAATGATGTACTCTCTGAGATGAACATTTTGATATGCTATATGCATGAATCGGAGCTATGGATGCAAAGTTACGGCAGGTCATAGTTTGCAACATGGGCTAGGGTTTCTGAGAAAAGTCAACCTCCGAATGGATCTAGATCTGGCGGTTACTGTAGCTCCGTATCGGGCACTGTAGCTCCTCGCTAAAAATGGCGTCTTGGTGGCCGGAGGAAGAAGGCGCTCGCCGGAGGGAGGCCGTGCCGGGGCGCTCGCCGGCGACGAGGAGCGGCGAAGCGGCGGGCGCTCGTGGACGAGGAGGCCGGCTCGGGCGGCGCCACGGGCGAGGGGCGAGCTGTGGCGGAGCCGTCGGCGTCGGGTGGGCGACGGAGGAGGCGGAGGTAGGAGAAGGAGGCGGCGGAGCGGACCGCGGCGGCCCGGCGCCGAGGCGGCGGAGGCGGGCGGCTTGGTGCGGGCGACGGGCGGAGGGAGAGGCGCGGGGCGCGCGCCCAGGTGGCCGCCGGGGAAGGAAGGGCCCCCGCGATGGGCCTGGGCGGGGCCGCGGCGGCGGTGGCCGGGTGCCACGTGGTGCAGCTGCCACTGGCTGCGGGGCTACAGCTGCAGCGTGGCCGCCGGAACGGACACGTCCGGCGCGCGCGGTGGACTTTTTTAGGGTTTCGGGAGGAAGGAGATCCGAAAACGGAGGGGTCTATTGTATAGGCATAGAGGGAGCTAGGAGAGTCCAAATGAGGTGCGGTTTTCGGCCACGCGATCGTGATCGAACGCTCTAGATGATGGAGCAGAGTTGGTGGGGTTTGGGCCAAATTGGAGGGGTGTTGGGCTGCAACACACACGAGGCCTTTTCGGTCCCTCGGTTAACCGTTGGAGTATCAAACGAAGTCCAAATGATACGAAACTTGACAGGCGGTCTACCGGTAGTAAACCAAGGCCGCTTGGCAAGTCTCGGTCCAATCCGGAAATGTTTAATCCCCACACACGAAAGAAAGCTAGAAATGACCACCGGAGGAGAACGAAGCGCCGGAATGCAAAACGGACAACGGGGAAAATGCTCGAATGCATGAGACGAACACGTATGCAAATGCAATGCACATGATGACATGATATGAGATGCATGACAACGATAACAACACACGGAGACAAAACCCGAACCCGAGGAAATAAATATAACTTAACGCCGGAAACGGCAAGAGTTGGAGTACAAATAGGGAAAGTTACATCCGGGGTGTTACAACACTCCACCACTACGAAAGGATCTCGTCCCGAGATCTAGGACTGAAAGAACGCCGGGTACTCAGAACGGAGGTGATCCTCGCGTTCCCAGGTAGCTTCACGGTCGGAATGGTGTGACCACTTGACTTTGAGAAATTTGATTGACTTGTTGCGAGTCTTGCGTTCAGTCTCTTCAAGAATAGCAACTGGGTGCTCACGATAAGAGAGATCTTCTTGGAGCTCAATGTCCTCGAAGTTGACGGTGCGGTCAGGAGTCTTGAAGCACTTTCGAAGCTGAGAGACATGGAACACGTCATGAACATTTGCAAAGTTTGAAGGAAGCTCGAGTTGATAGGCGAGGTCGCCTCTCTTGCTGACAATCTTGAAAGGTCCCACGTATCTGGGGGCAAGCTTCCCTTTGATACCGAAGCGACGAGTACCTTTCATAGGAGAGACACGGAGGTAAACATGATCTCCGATCTCGAAAGCCAAATCACGGTGCTTACTATCATAGTAGCTCTTCTGACGGGATTGGGCTGCTTTGAGGTTATCACGAATGACTTTGCACATTTCTTCTGCCTCTGTGATTAAGTCATTACCCAAAAGCTGACGTTCACCGGTTTCAGACCAGTTGAGAGGGGTACGGCACTTCCTGCCATACAGAATTTCAAAAGGGGCCTTGCCCGAACTTGCTTGAAAACTGTTGTTGTAGGAGAATTCAGCATAAGGAAGACAATCCTCCCACTTCATGCCGAAGGAGATCACACAAGCCCTGAGCATATCTTCAAGAATCTGGTTGACACGCTCGACTTGACCGCTTGTTTGAGGATGGAAAGCTGTGCTGAAGCGGATGTTGGTGCCCATGGCCTTCTGAAAAGAATCCCAAAACTTCGAGGTAAAGATGCTGCCACGGTCTGAAGAGATCACTTGAGGAATACCGTGCAGAGAGACAATACGAGAGGTATAGAGTTCCGCCAATTGAGCTGCAGTGATCGACTCTTTGATAGGCAGAAATGAGCCACTTTGGTGAGTTTGTCGATGACAACGAATATAGCATCATTGCCACGCTTGGACTTTGGAAACCCAGTCACGAAGTCCATTTCAATGTGGTTAAACTTCCATTCTGGAATGACAAGAGGTTGGAGGAGACCTGCTGGCCTTTGGTGTTCTGCCTTCACTCTTCTGCAGACATCACATTCATTCACGAATTGAGCAATCTCGCGCTTCAGTCGAGTCCACCAATAAGCTTGCTTAAGGTCCTGATACATCTTCGTGCTCCCAGGGTGGATGGAGAGGAGAGAATTGTGAGCCTCGTTCATGATCACTTTACGAAGTTCACCTTTGGGCACAACAATACGATCCTCGAAGAAAAGAGTGTCCTTGTCACCAAGGCGGTAACACTTGTACTTGGGTTGACTCTTGGCAATCCCAATCTTCACCTTTTTCACCATAGCATCAAGAAGCTGGGCTTGGCGAATCTGGTCTTCCAAGGTAGGAGAAACTTGAAGGTTGGCGAGGAAACCTTGAGGAACAACTTGCAGATTAAGTTTGCGGAAGGCTTCACAAAGCTTGGGTTGATAAGGCTTGAGAATCAGACTGTTGCAGTAGGCTTTCCTACTTAAAGCGTCAGCAATCACATTGGCCTTGCCTGGAGTATACTCAATACTCGGAGTATACTCTTGAATCATTTCGACCCATCGAGTTTGCCTGAGGTTGAGATTAGGCTGAGTGAAGATGTACTTGAGACTCTTGTGATCAGTGAAAATGTCCACTTTTCTTCCCAATAGAAGATGTCTCCAAGTCAAGAGAGCATGCACAACTGCCGCCAAATCGAGATCATGAGTGGGGTAGTTCTTCTCATTAGGCTTCAACTGGAGAGATGTACAAGCAACAACTTTCTTCTCTTGCATCAATACTGCGCCAAGACCTTGGAGAGAGGCATCACAAAAGACCTCGTATGGCTTGGATTCATCAGGCGGAGTCAGAACTGGAGCAGTGATCAATTTCTCTTTCAAAGTGTTGAAAGCAATATCACACTCTGGAGACCAAACGTACTTGACGTGCTTCTGAAGAAGATTTGGGAGAGGCTTCGCGATCTTGGAAAAGTTTTCAACGAATCTTCGGCAATAGCTTGCGAGACCGAGAAAACTGCGGAGTTGCTTCACGTTCTGAGGAGGTTCCCAATTCACAATTGCAGACACCTTCTCAGGATTCACGGCGATGCCCTTGGCAGAGATGATATGACCAAGATAAAGAACCTCATCGAGCCAAAATTCACACTTGGAGAACTTGGCGTAGAACTGATGTTCTCTGAGCTTATCAAGAACCAAACGCAAGTGTTTGGCATGATCTTCCTTGTTCTTGGAGAAAACCAGAATGTCGTCGAGATAGACCAAAACAAAGTCATTGGTGTAGGCATTGAAGATGAAGTTCATCATGCGAGAGAACATCGGAGGAGCGTTGGCGAGGCCAAAAGACATGACAGTGTATTCATATGAACCAAAGCTTGTTCTGAATGCTGTCTTCGGAATATCTTCTTCACGAATGCGAATCTGGTGATAACCCATACGGAGATCAAGCTTGGAGAATACTTGGGCACCTTTGAGTTGTTCGAACAGCTCATTGATGTTGGGAAGTGGGTATTTGTTCTTGATGGTCTTCTTGTTCACTAGACGGTAATCAACACAAAGTCGGTCCGTTCCATCCTTCTTCTTCACAAAAAGAACACCACAACCCCACGGAGAAGAACTAGGTCGGATGAGACCCATTTTCTCTTGAATATCGAGTTGCTTCTTCAGCTCCTTCAACTCTTCAGGTCTGAGCTTGTAAGGACGTTTGCACACAGGTTCCATGCCAGGCTCAAGATCAATAATGAATTGAACTGGCCGGTGCGGAGGCATTCCTGGGAGCTCTTCTGGAAAGAAGTCTTGGTATTCGCAAACGACTAGAATTTGAGAGATGGCATCCAATTCACCCTTCTCATTGAGAGAAAACAGACAAATGGTATTATCCCGAGCGGCAAAGACAATTACATCCTCAGACGAATGAGTCAATTGAATCTACCTGGCTGCACAATCAAGCTGAGCCTTGTGCTTAGAAAGACAATCCATTCCGAGAATAAGATCAATATCTGATTCACCAAGAACCGTAGGAGAAGATAGAAACTTGTAGTCTCCCAAGGTGATAGTAACATCCGGAGCAATGGAGTTAGCATGCATGCGCTTACCCGGAGAGACAACTGCTAAAGGACTAGGCAAAATTTGCAAAGGAAAACCATGCTTAGATGAAAACGGTCTCGAGATGAAACAATGCGATGCACCCGTGTCAAAAAGAACTTTTGCAGGAATATCATTAACAGGATGGTTACCCATGATCACATCTAACGAGTCCTCTGCCTGAGCTGCATTCATCAAATTGACCTTGGCGTGCTTGGGGTTATGCTTGACCACAGCTGTACTTGCCGATCTGACAGGAGGAGGAGGAAGACGCCTCTGGTTGAAACACTTGTTGGCATAGTGACCCTTCTGTTGGCACTTGTTGCACGTGACCTCTGAAAGCGGACGGTGATACGGAGCACTCGATCTTGGATCTTGAGACGAAGTCTTGTTCTGAAAGCCAGGGTTGGGTGGGTGGGAAGAACCACTGCCACCTTTGCTCTTCTGCTGATACGGCTGACGGAACGGAGGAGGAGGAAGCCAAAACTTCTGCTGCTTGGCCAATTGAGTAGAGGAAGGAGGAGTAACATCTCCGACTCGCTTCTTGGAAGCATCACACCTCAACTGAGCAGCCTCTTGCTTCAGTGCCATGTTGTAGAACTCATCGTACCTCAAGGGCTCAAAGAGAACAAGAGCGAGCTAAATTTCTTCTCTGAGATCACCCCTGAACTGGTATATCATGCTCTTCTCATCAGGGACATCTTGCTTGGCAAAGCGAGCGAGCTTCTGGAACAACTTGTTGTAGTCATAGACAGACAAAGAGCCTTGCTTCAGATTGCGGAATTCCTCACGCTTGCTTTCAACCACGCTCTAGGGAATATGATGAGCTCGGAAATCTTGACGGAAATCATCCCAAGTGATAACACGTCCACCTCTGGAGTCCTTGTACTGCTGGAACCATTCTGCAGCTTGATCTTTGAGTTGGAAGGAAGCGAACTTGACAAAGTCCTCAGGCCTGATGTTACTGCACTCGAAATGCTTGCACAGATCCACAAGCCAATCGTCAGCATCGGTTGCCTCAACACAATTGCTGAAAGTCTTTGGCCCGTTAGCAAGGAACTGGTTGAGTGTAGCAAAGTGACTCTGATTGCTGCCTTGATTCCCTTGACTTCCTTGATTGCGCTCTTGAAGAATTTGCATGATCAACTGTATGTTTGCATTGGTTGCAGCCATCACAGCTTGCCATGCCTCCGGAGGAGGTGGAGGTGGTGGCGGATCAGGATTCGGAGTCGTGCGCGTTGGACGAGCCATCCTGAAGAGGTTGACCACCATTAGCACATTGATAGACAATTATTGAAGCTGAATCCAACGGAATGAAAATTGCAACATATAGTCTTCACATCCGAACAAAATGAACGAATGCATTTCTCTTGAAATGGTCACATATCCATAAATTGAGAAGCCACGTAGAATTAAGGTAGAGAAATAAATCGACAAGGTACAGATCAAGAACGAATAATCGGTAAGAAATCCCAATCTCAAACCAATATCCGTGGAAGAAGAACTATAGCTACAAGAATTCACACCTATGAAACTCCCGAACCTTTCCGGTTATGCAATCAGGTGTTGGGGATACAGGGGAAGCATAATATCTCACCCAAACTAGCAAAACCTACATCCAGTTGTATCCATCCTTCAACACATAACCAAGAAACCTTCGGAAACCATCTACCTCAACCTTCGAAAAGCATCAGTTATACAAGTTATGGCGATACTCCCGAACTCCCGCCCCAGTACTGGGTGGCGTCGAGGTTATCTCACCAACGAACTGCATAAAAGAGATTTTCGATGTCGGCGTACTAAACTCAGGTATTCCAGAACTGCAACGATAAAATTATGATGACAACACCTCAGAGCTCAACTCCCCGGGACACTTCCACTAAACCCCTAACATGAGGCACCAAGACAATATTCTCATCATAAAACCATCGGAACGATTCCAAGATACCCGCGTGATCCTAAATTTTTTTTAGTGAAATTTGGGAAGAGAAGAGTCAAAACTCTACGTCAGGATGCCTTACCAGAGCGATGAGGAGACTGGGAAGTAAAAAGAATTCCTAAACTCTCCGATATATAATTCCTAAAAGACTCAAAACATTTTTCTAGACTCAACTCGTCCGCTAATAACGATCAAGCAATGGGGCTCCTAAGGTCGGGGAAGGCTCTGATACCAACTTGTAACACCCTCGATGCGACTATAGCTCCCACGTGTCGAGGCACGACTTAGAGACATAATCGCATTGAAGGCATATGCCGCAAGTTAGGCAATCTTCACAAACATCCCATGTAATATAATAATAAAAGGGGAGATAACATAGTTGGCTTACACTCGCCACGTCAATCAAGTACATAAATAACATTACATCATCCAAACACTCATGGCCCGACTACGGCGCCAAAATAAAAGAGAACCCAACATGCGACACGGTCCCAATCACCCCCAACTGGGCACCACTACTGATCATCGGGAAAGGAAACATAGTAACGTTGAGAGTCTTCGTCGAACTCCCACTTGAGCTCATACGCGTCTGCTGGAGCGGAATCATCAGGCCCTGCATCTGGTGTAATAGTAATCTGTGAGCCACAGGGACTCAGCAATCTCACACCCTCGCGATCAAGACTATTTAAGCTTATAGGTATGGCAAGGTAATATATATGTGGAGCTGCAGCGAGCGACTAGCAAATATGGTGGCTAACTTATTCGCAAAAGAGAGCGAGAAGAGGAGGCAAAGCACGAGCGAGAAACTAGAGAGCAACCTGCGCAAACATTACTCAACAGCGTGTCCACTTCCCGGACTCCGCCGAGAAGAGGCCATCACGGTAACACACTCAGTTGATTCATTTTAATTAAGTTAAGGTTCAAGTTATCTACAACCGGACATTAACAAATTCCCATCTGCCCATAACCGCGGGCACGACTTTCAAAAGTTCAATCCCTGCAGGGGAGTCCCAACTTAGCCCATGACAAGCTCTCACGGTCAACGAAGGAATAGACCTCCTCCCAAGACGTTCCGATCAGACTCAGTATCTCGGTAACTCAAGACACTTCGACAGGTTAAAACAAGACCAGCAACACCGCCCGAATGTGCCGACAAATCCCGATAGGAGCTGGACATATCTCTTTCTCAGGGCACACTCAGATTGTCTTAGGTACGGGTAGGCCAGCCCAGAGTTGCCCCTGGTGGCCACCGGCAGCTGACAGGTGGACCAACACTCAGAGGAGCACTGGCCCCGAGGGGGGGGGGTTAAAATAAAGATGACCCTTGAGTCTGCAGAACCCAAGGGAAAGAAAAGGCTAGGTGGCAAATGGTAAAACCAAGGTTGGGCATTGCTGGAAAAGCTTTAATCAAGGCGAAATATCAAGGGGTTCCCATTATATCCCAACCGCGTAAGGAACGCAAAATCCGAGAACATAACACCGATATGACGGAAACTAGGGCGGCAAGAGTGGACCAAAACACTAGGCGAGAGGCCGAGCCTTCCACCCTTTACCAAGTATATAGATGCATTAAGATAACATGGCAATATAATGATATACCAACAAGTAAAAGAAATGTTCCAACAAGGAACAACCTCCAATCTTCACCTGCAACTAGCAACGCTATAAGAGGGGCTGAGCAAAGCGGTAACATAGCCAATCAACGGTTTGCTAGGACAATGGTGGGTTAGAGGTTTGACATGGCAATTTGGGAGGCTTGCAAGCAAGTGGTAGGCATTGTAGCAATGGCATAGCAAAAGAGCGAGCAAACTAGCATAGCAAAGATAGTAGTGATTTCGAGGGTATGATCATCTTGCCTGCACAGTTGTCAGAGTTGACTGGATCCTCGAAAGCAAACTCAACAGGCTCCTCGTTATTGAAGTCGTCTCCCGGCTCTACTGAAACAAGACAAACAAGCAACAAGGATACAATCAACCACGTGCAAACTCAAACAACACGATGCAAAGATGATATGCTATGCGGGATGCAAAATGCAAGATATGACAGGAAATGCATGAACCTGGCCTCAACTTGGAAAACCAAGTGTTCCTCTGGAAAGATGAGATGAAATCGCTTGAAAACGATATAAAGAACGCCGGAATCGGAGTTACGGTTTGGAAATGGCAAGCGATTCAAAAATGACACCGGTCTGCGATTTACAGCAAGTAGGCCTCTAAATGCAATGAAATGAACATGCTACAGCACCCAAACATGACAACAAAATACATGGCAGGGATGCACACAAAATGCTTAACAAAAGTCTACCACTGAGCTACGGCCAAATCATCCATTAACAGGTTCAAACAAGCATAGCAAAAGTGCAAATGGCAAACAGATCTCAGACTTGGTGAAATCAACACTTGTCTGGAATTTCAGATCAGGTAGCCCTCTTCGGAGCAACAAAACTACATGCTACAGGACCTGAACATGGCAAAGTAAAGCATGGCATGGAGCTACTCAAAGATCTTAACAAGTCCCTTAGTGACCTTGAGCCAAAAGGGATCAGAAAATACAATGGCAAGCATGTGAACGTGGCAAAAACATAATCAGTTTTCAGACTTAGTGAAAACTGACACATGCTGAAATATAACTCAAGTAGGCATGTTTACGAGCTCGATGCACTCACTACGGTGCAAGTCATGGCAAGACAAGCATACATCCATCAAGAAGGCATAAAATACAAGCTAGACATGGCAAGAACAATAGCATAGCATGCACGGATCAACTACAACATCACCGGAAAAATTGCAAAGAAGTTGACAATCTGCCCAGATTCACAATGTAGCAAAAGTAGAGCTCGATTGACTCAAGCTAGGTTGCTCCCTAATTGCAAAAAAATCCATGGATGGATAGAGCACTACAGTATTAACAAAACTCCCTTACTGATCATCCTCAAAAGAGGCACGGATCACTAGGAAACAACAAGAACATATGGCATCATGAGATAAACAGATCCAGGACTTAGTGATATTACTAAGTCCCTGAAAACAGAATTAGCAAGTGCACCACTTTGCAAGCTTGCACAAGTCACCACACACATCCTAAAAATACATGGGTTGCACCTCTAGAAAGATGAAAAAACCCTTAACAAAACACATGTAGAACTCACGGGCATATCATGCACACATTAATCATGGCAAAAATGACAAAAACCTAAACGGAGTAGCAGATCTGACAATTAACTCAAGTAGCCCTCTTCTAACAGCATTTCGGGCATCTAGATGAGCTCAAATGAAAATTATGCAATGGAATGAAATGATGTACTCTCTGAGATGAACATTTTGATATGTTATTTGCATGAATCGGAGCTACGGATGCAAAGTTACGGCAGGTCAAAGTTTGCAACATGGGCTAGGGTTTCTGAGAAAAGTCAACCTCCGAATGGATCTAGATCTGGCGGTTACTGTAGCTCCGGATCAGGCACTGTAGCTCCTCGCCGGAAATGGCGCCTTGGTGGCCGGAGGAAGAAGGGTGCTCGCCAGAGGGAGGCCGTGGCCGGGGCGCTCGCCGGCGACGAGGAGGCGGCGGAGCGGCGCGGCGCTCGTGGACGAGGAGGCCGGCTCGGGCGGCGCACGGGCGAGGGGCGAGCCGCGGCGGAGCTCGTCGGCGTCCGGGTGGGCGACGGATGCTGCGAGGTAGGAGAAGGAGGCGGCGCAGCGGACCGCGGCGGCGCG
>NC_057794.1:431696703-431711001 GCF_018294505.1 Triticum aestivum | reverse complement strand
GGCGGAGAGGGCCCGCGATTGGCCTGGGCGGGCCGCGGCGGCGGCGGTGGCCGGGTGCCATGTGGCGCGCTGCCACTGGCTGTGGGCGGCGGCTGCGGCGTGTCCGGCCGGAACGGACACGTCCGGCGCGCGCGATGGACTTTTTTAGGGTTTTGGGGAGGAAGGAGATCCGAAAACGGAGGGGTTCTATTTATAGGCATAGAGGGAGCTAGGAGAGTCCAAATGAGGTGCGGTTTTCGGCCACGCGATCATGATCGAACGGTCTAGATGATGGAGCAGAGATTGGTGGGTTTTGGGCCAAATTGGAGGGGTGTTGGGCTGCAACACACACGAGGCCTTTTCGGTCCCTCGGTTAACCGTTGGAGTATCAAACGAAGTCCAAATGATACGAAACTTGACAGGCGGTCTACCGGTAGTAAACCAAGGCCGCTTGGCAAGTCTCGGTCCAATCCGGAAATGTTTAATCCCCACACACAAAAGAAAGCTAGAAATGACCATCGGAGGAGAACGAAGCGCCGGAATGCAAAACGGACAACGGGGAAAATGCTCGAATGCATGAGACGAACACGTATGCAAATGCAATGCGCATGATGACATGATATGAGATGCATGACAACAATAACAACACCGGAGACAAAAACCCGAACCCGAGGAAATAAATATAACTTAACGCCGGAAACGGCAAGAGTTGGAGTACAAATAGGGAAAGTTACATCCGGGGTGCTACACTCCGGTTGCTGCTCAGATCCCCTTTCTTGCACCTCTCCTTCCTTCCTAAAAAATTTCTAGATCTACTCCGACCGCGTGACCTAGGAAGCCATGGCGCCTCGTCAGTCCTCGGCCGGAGCTTGGTACTCGTCTGCCCTGGACTCACCGAACGTGTCGGAGGCGAGCCTCGCCCGGTTGCACCGGATGGCGGCGGCGCAGGGCATCGACTTGGCGAAGGTGTTCAAGGCCGGCTCCGCCACCCCTGAGGGCCAAGGGAGCACCTTCTATCCGTTCTTTGTAAGCACCATTGCTGCTAGCCTGGTGCCTCCCTTCTCTGAGTTCTTCTTCTCTGTCCTCCACCATTATAAGCTACAGGCTCTGCATCTCCACCCCAACTCCGTCCTTCTCCTGGCAATCTTCGCCTATTACTGCGAGGCTCACATAGGGGTGCAGCCCTCAGTGGCCTTGCTGCGCCACTACTTCTACCTCCGGACCTCTCGTGGTCCTGCTTCCGCGTGCGTGAGCTTCATCGCGTACGGTGGCGCCATTGCCATTTCGAACCCCGGGAAAAGGATTGAGGGCTTCAGGAGCAAGTGGGTCTTGGCAGATGTTGGGCGCATCCACCCTCGGCTGATCTTGCCCACGGAGCAACCCACGAGCTCCAGCGATTGGGGTCGAGCGGAGCTCGCGGACCCCCACACGAAGCTGGTGTTGGAGAAGATGGACGCGGATCTGAGGCCGGCCAACATCACGCGGCGAAGCTGACCGGCGCATCGCTACTGAGGGAATTCCTGGAGCACCAACTGGCTCCGCTTCGGCAGTACTCACTTCCGATGTGGAGGCCCCATCCGAGCCCCGCGGCCTTGGCCGATGAAGATCTGGCTGCGGTCCTCCAATCTCTGGTCAGGGGCGATGTGGCGAGGTTGGAGGGCGCTCCTACGCCCTTGTTCCTCCGCGACGACTGGGAGCAGGTAGTGGAGTCCATGCCCGTCTTCAACGGGGACGGGCCCATGCCCATGGAAACTCCCGGGGAATCGGTGGACGTGTCCTCCGACGACTCCAGCGAAGAGGAGGAAGGAGGGGAGTGGGAAAAAAGGCCTGACTCCGAGGCGACTGACGGAGAGTCGAGGGCTCCCCTCCCCCGGCGCAGGTCCCGCGCTCTCCGCCTCTCTCCGAGCGATGACGACGAGGATGATGATGAGCAGGGCGGCGGGAGCTTGCCCCCGATCCCAAAGATGGACAGGACCGGGCTGATCTCCCGCGGGTCTGCCCCGGCCCCGAGGCGGACCGCAGACGCGCCTTCCGCTCCCGAGCTTCCCAAGGTTGACCCTTCCAGCCGGCTTTCATGCTTGAAATTTGGCCGGAGGCTGCCTGAGCTCACTGGCGATGACCCGTAAGCGCTTGATTCTTGTCTTTATTTCTTGTTCTGCTGCTGAGGCTTGACGTCCACATCTCTTGGACAGGCTGGCGCCCGCAGCAAAGAAGCCGAAGGGAGCTCCTGAGGTTCCATCCGTGGCAGCGCCTTTGCCCGCGAAGGAAGGTGACCGCAATGCACGGGCTTCTCCTGCCCGGTCGTCCTCGCAAGGCCTGGCTGAGCCGGCTGGGGCGAGCTCAGCTCCCATGGCCCAAGTGACTCCCAAGGTGCCTTTGCCTGCTGCCGCCACTACAGCCGTTGGGGTGCAGCAGGCTCCGCCTCAGGATGCTGTGGTCGCGCTGCCGCCTTCTCCTCCTACTCCACCGACTGCTATCTCTCTGACTCCTCCTGCCGTTCTGGATTGTGCTGCTGCTGAGCTGGACCGGCTGCGGCAGGATCTTCTTGGCGCCGACCCTCGCTTGGTGGCCGGGCGCTTGGAGCTGGCTTCAGGATGGATTCGCTCCAACGCTTTGATTCCGGCGGCGCTGGTCCAGGCCTCGACGGCTTGCGATGAGGAGAGGCAGGTCATCCTTGAGGCAAAGGCTGCTCATGACGCAGCCCTGGGGGAGGTGGTCGACGTCCGTGGTCGCTGCAAGGCGCTGGAGGACGAGCTGCAAGGCCCGCGGGACCAGCTCGCAAAAGAGGCCCGCCTTCGCCAAGAGCAGGAAGAAGGCGTGAAGGCTCGCGAGGCGGCCGTCAAGGAGAGGGAGGTCAAGCTCAGGAGGCGCCGTGACCGCCTAGGCGCGCTGGAGCAGGAGTTGGGGGCGAGGAAGGTCGAGCTGGATGACAAGGACCAGGTTCTTGCCGAGGACCGCGTGGCCTTCGCGGAGATGGAGGCGAAGGCTCGCTCCTCGCTGAGGACGCTTTACGACAGCGGCCTGGAGAGCCTGCTGGCTGGCGTCGAGGACGGCCCCGCCGAGCTGCTTCCCTTCCTGGTTCGCGCTCTTGAAGATGTCGCCCTTGGCCTTGGCCCCACGGCCGAGGCCGAGGCGTGTGTCCTGTCTTCTGCAGCGCTGACGTGGGTTCTCACCCACATCTACCTTTGCGATCCCGGCGTCGACCTCGATAGCCTGCTGGAGCCAGTAAGCGGCGAGCGTGCCACTGCCGAGGCCGTGAAGGGTCGCGCGGAGGCTCTGCTGGGGAAGTTCCGGGCCTTCAGCACCAAGACGAAGCAAGGCGCTGCCGACCCCGCTGCTCCATGAGGAGAACCCACTCCGCGCTGCTCTACCGCCGACAAGTGACTCCGTTGTGGCTCCTGTCTTGCCTTTAATTCCTGCACATGTATCATGCCTCGAGGAGGCGTTTAAACTTGTGTTTGGCATTGAGATAACAGTGTGGACTGTAATATTTGCTTTTGAATTCCTTGAAATTTACGCTTTTCCTTCCTACTTGCTTATGTTCTACGCCGGCAGAGCCCAGCCCCACGCATACCTCAGCCGCCATTAGCCCCGACCAGAAACCAAGACGGGACCAAGGAGTGAGGGGCCACGTGACAAGTTAGGCTCCTGAGTCGCGATGCTCAGGAGTCCCCCTTGGCGCACGAACAGCAAGTAGGGAGGTGTGATGTGGGTGGATCTACCGTTCTACGTCTGCAGAGCCCGGCCGCGCGCATACCTCAACCGCCGTTAGGCTTTTGGAACTAAGGAGTGAGGGGCTACGTGACCAGTTAGGCTCCTGAGTCGTGATGCTCAGGAGTCCTCCTTGGCGCACGAACAACAAGTAGGGAGGTGTGATGTGGGTGGATCTACCGTTCTACGTCTGCAGAGCCCGGCCGCGCGCATACCTCAACCGCCGTTAGCCTTTCGGAACTAAGGAGTGAGGGGCTACATGACAAGTTAGGCTCCTGAGTCGCGATGCTCAGGAGTCCCCCTTGATGCTCAAACGGCCTTCGTACCTTGGCTCCGCTGGGGGAGAGACGTGCGACAAATCAGGCCCGAGGGGGCCTGGCTGGGTGGCGTGCGTCTGGGCGTGACCCAGGCGCAGCCCCCGTGCCCAGCCCCCTCGCGCGGCACTCCCGAGGGGAGGCGTTACGATGAGGCTAGACACTAAGCTCTGGGCTCCCTGAGGTTGATGCGGCCCGGGGGCCGCCCTCAGTTGTTTATCACCAGTGCGGAGCATAGCGCTTCCGTATGTGTACGGGCATAGCCGCTCCTTGGCAGTGTCGTCAGCCAGCGTGGAGCATGGTGCTTCCACTGGTACGTGGGAGGGGGCTCCCCTCTAGGAGGAGCCCACGGGGCATGTACAGCCCCGCCCTGACACGTGGCTGGCACGGTAGGGCCTGGCGAGGTGTATCTGGGCACCCGTGAGCCAGCGCGGGACTCACGGGGCCCTACCTCTAGGTGGGTTGCGCCTGGCATGGGCCTTATCTTGTGATGTGTCCCTGCAAATTTGGTTAGATGCCGGCACTCTATGTCCTTGGGTCCCGGCCCTCGAGCTGGTCTCAGCCGTCGCTGGTATGCCAGGTCGCGATGCCATGGACAAGGCCAGAGGGTGAGGGCTGGAGAGCCAGTAAGAGCCCTGAGTCGTGATGCTCAGGTACCCCCCCCTTTAACGTGCAAGTGGTCGGCATGGAGAAGAAGAGGTGCTGTGGACAGGCATCAAATAATCAAGCATGGTGGGTCAAACACATAGCCGAAAATAAACGCAAAAGGAATACATGCCGCTGGGTCTGGCCCGAGCAACTTGGGGGATGATGCAGCCCGAGGGGCGCCCCTAACAAGGTAAGCTAACAACATGAAATAAAAGGGATACATGCCGCAGGGATGGACCCATGCGGCCTGGGAATAATGCAGCCCTGGGGGGCGCTCCCAGCTGGAACTGAAACTTGAAAGATGTCACCTGATGATGTTGAGGACGAAGGAGTGTTGGCGTAGCAGACTCGGTGGGCTGCGGAAGCCGATCCTCACGAGCCCCCAGGCCCAGGGGCCTCGGGAGGCTCCGGAGGCGCTGGTGGCTCCTCGCGGACCATCTCCATCCCCGCCAGGGCTACGGAACGCCTGGCCTCTTGAGCCTCCATGATGCCCCTCATGAGGCGCTGGTACGTGGCAGCCGCATTCGCCAAGCCGTAAGGCATGCGAACGTAGCTGTGGGGTGGACCTTCGCAGGGCCCCACTCGCGAGGGCCAGAGGCGCTCCAGAGAGGCGACTCGATTGAGCCCTGGTATGTCGATGCAGACACGCAGCCCACCATCATTGCCTGGATGGGGAGCCACAGCTGGTAGGCGGCGGCCGCCTTTCATGACTCTTGACTCCTGTAGCTCCTGAATGGCCTTGCTGACGAACTCTTGAGGGTCTGGCCCTCCTTGCCTTACTCCTTCTTGAGGGAAACGTGCTTCGAAACACACCTCCATGTGGTGCCCAAGCGCCTCCCTTGTGACCTTAGCCAGGTCGGTGGCTCTCCAGGGGAGAGCCCCCGAGCCCTGCCTGAGGAGGGCGCTGGGCGCGCTTTCCTATGCGATGGAAGGAGGTTCCCCCTGGGCAGGCGCGGGCCCTGAGGGGCCTACCTCCTGAGGGGCCGGGCCGGATGATGTCTTCTTCTTCTTGGGGGCAGTCTCGGGAAGCCTCCTGCTTCCGCGATCCGGGTCTTCTAGTGATGCGGCCTGAAAGGCTCATTCCAGGGAACACACCGCGTCCTTCTCTTCACAGGGCACCGTGATGACTCCGCCACTTCCTGGCATCTTGAGGACGTTGTAGCCGTGGTGAGTTACGGCCATGAACTTGGCCAGCGCTGGGTACCCAAGGATGGCGTTGTACGGCAGGCGAATGTGAGCGAAGTCGAAGTCGATGAGCTCGGTGCGGTAGTTGTAGCATGCCCCGAAGGTGATAGGGAGGCGGACCTGCCCAATCGGGACCGTGGAGCCGCCGAGGACTCCGGAGAAAGGCTTGGTTGGCTGAAGCTGGTTGTAGGGCACTTGGAGATTGTTGAATGTTTCCACGAATATGACGTTGAGCCCTGCCCCGCCATTGATGAGGGTCCTGGTGACCACCACGTTGTTGATGATTGGGGAACAAAGCATCGGGAGGACTCCGGCTATGGCCGCACACTTGAGCTGATCTGCTGAGCTGAACGTGATGGCGCACGCCGACCACCTGAGAGGGCGCGTGGCTTCGAGCTTGGGGAGGACTGCATTCACTTCGCGGGCGAACTGCTTGAAGATGCGTTGAGTGGCTGGGGCTTGAGCCCCGCCCAGGATGCAGGCGATCGCGCACGGCTCCTGGAAGCCCCCAGCTCCCCCGTCCTGATGGCGGTCCTCGTTTCTCCTTGGCTACGATGGCAGCGGAGGGAGGCCTGCGTTGCCTTACGGGTGATCCTCGCGTAGCTGATCCCTCCAGTCTCCCTCGCGAGGCGGGTCTTGCCAGCGATCCTCGCGAGGTCGATCGCGCCACCCTTGGTGCGGGCAGCGGTCTTCCCAGCGTCCTGCGTTCCTTCCTCCTCCTCGATCGTAGCCCCGGTCACCGTGGTCGGGGCGACGGCCGATCCTTCCTTCTCGCACGGCTCGGAGCTCTTGACATTCGTTTGTGTTGTGGATGTGGAGGTCATGGTACACACAGTACCGATTGCCCTTGGAAGATTCGGGCTGATCTCTGCCCCGCTTGGTGTCTGGTTCTGCCGCGAGCACGGCAGCCCCCTCGCGCTTCACATCCTTGGCCTTGGGCTTCTTCTCTTCTGGGCTGATCTCTGAGACGCCCTTCCTCAGCCCTGGCGCACTTGGTTGCCAAGTTGAACAACTCCAAGGAAGTGCATAGGTCTTCATGCATCGCCAGCTCCTCCTTCGTCTTGACATCGCGCACACCGTCGGAGAAGGCTGAGATGATGGCCTCCTCGGTCACCTTGGGAATCTTGAGGCGTGTGTTGTTGAAGCGCTGGATTTACTTCTGCAGGGTCTCTCCGGGTTGTTGCTTGATGCGGCGCATGTCGCTCACGGCGGGTGGCCGGTCGCGAGTACCTTGGAAGTTGGTGGTGAAGCGGGTGCGCATCTCATCCCAGGAGGAGATCGTGCCTGGAGCCAGGTTCAGGAGCCAGGTGCGGGCCCCGTCCTTGAGCGCCATGGGAAACCAGTTCGCCATGACCTTCTCGTCTCTGTTGGCAGCTTCGATGCCCAGCTCATAGAGCTGGAGGAACTCCGTAGGGTCGGCCGTGCCGTCGTAACGAGGAGGCAGGTCTGGCTTGAACTTGCCGGGCCACGCGACGCTGCATAGCTCGGTGGTGAAGGGACAACAGCCTGCTGTGGCCACGGGAGGCCTTGGGTGACGGAGAGCTTGGTCTTGCATGTCCCCATGCGCTGCAGCTGGGAGCAGCGCGGGGTCTTGACGCACGGGAGCAGGAGCATGGTCGCGACGTGCTGGAGCAGGGAGCGCCCGGGCAGCTTCTTGCGGGTGAGGGACTTCTTGGCAGCTCTGCTCTTGCCGCGCTGGCACCTGACGGAGCAGGTTCCGCCCAGGGGCCACGCGCCTTGGAGCCATGGCGCCTTCTTGAGGAGGAGGCGGCTGGGGCGCCCCCAGAGCTTCATCGCCCGCGCGGGGCGGGGTGTGGTGCAGCGGAACGGACGGCTCAGGAGAGCCCCCTGCGGCGCGGACGAGCTCGGTGATGCGGTCGAGCCATTCTTCAAAGACGTCGTCGACGGTACGGTAGCGCAGGAGCTCGTTTGCCGCGATGAGCGCAGCTCAAGCCTCCATGGGTGCGCGGAGCGCGTGGGACGAAGAACCAGCTGGGGTGAGCGAGGGAGTAGCGGTGCGGCCGTCTTGCCGCACGGACGAATGCTGAGACGACGCTTGCTGCTCGTTCCCCGCCGGGCCGGTGGCGGCGTTGACGGTAGGTGACGGGGAACGGCGAGGACACCCGCCGACAGGAGCCGTCTAGGCGACGCGGGAAGCGAGAGCGGCCCGGCGCTCGGCGCGGGCCCGACGAGCATCAGACATGGACGCGATGGTCGGAGGAGAACGGGGTGGTGGAAGACGAATTCCGGCGCACCCCTACCTGGCGCGCCAAATGTTGAATTTCGGGTTCCGGCAGACCCTTGAGGTTCGAACACTGGGGTGCGCGCGGAGATTTCGCCTTCTACCTACCTGCACCCCTCCGCCTCGCTAAGATCTAAGCTA
Organism: Triticum aestivum; assembly: GCF_018294505.1. Lineage (NCBI taxonomy): Eukaryota > Viridiplantae > Streptophyta > Magnoliopsida > Poales > Poaceae > Triticum > Triticum aestivum. Next base: position 431,702,781 of record NC_057794.1, on the reverse strand, counting down.
TGGAAAGAACAGCACAAGAGACACAGGGTTTATACTGGTTCGGGCCACCATTGTGGTGTAATACCCTACTTGTAACACCCCGGATGTAACTTTTCCAATTTGTACTCCAACTCTTGCCGTTTCCGGCGTTAAGTTAATTTATTTTCTCGGGTTCGGGTTTTTGTCTCCATGTGTTGTTACCGTTTTCATGCATCTCATATCATGTCATCATGTGCATTGCATTTGCATACGTGTTCGTCTCATGCATTCGAGCATTTTCCCCGTTGTCCGTTTTGCATTCCGGCGCTTCGTTCTCCTCCGGTGCTCAATTCTACCTTTCTTTCATGTGTGGGGATTAAACATTTCCGGATTGGACCGAGATTTTCCAAGCGGCCTTGGTTTACTACCGGTACACCGCCTATCAAGTTTCGTACCATTTGGACTTCGTTTGATACTCCAACGGTTAACCGAGGGACCGAAAAGGCCTCGTGTGTGTTGCAGCCCAACACCCCTCCATTTTGGCCCAAAACCCTCCTAAACCCTCTCCATCATCTAGAGCATTCGATCACGATCGCATGGCCGAAAACCGCACCTCATTTGGACTCTCCTAGCTCCCTCTATGCCTATAAATAGGTCCTCCTCCGAAATCTCGGATCCCCCTCCCCGAAACCCTAAAAAAATCCGTCTCCGCCGCCGCCGGACGTGTCCGGACGGAGCCGGACAATGTTCGGATCCCACCGCCGCCAACCGCCGCGTGCCACGTGGCACCTCCGCCGCCAGCCGCCGCCGCAGCCCGGGAGCCCGTGGCCGGCCCCCGAGGCCCACATCGCCTCGCCCCGCCGCCCGGTTGCGCCGCCGCCCGCGCCTCCATCTTCCCCGACCGCGGCCATCCCTCGCCGTCCCTGCCTCTCTGCCTCGCCGGAGTGCATGCGCCGCCGCCTCAGTTCGCGTGCCGAGGAACCCTAGATCTGGGAGGTTGTATTTTTTTCTAAGTCCCCGGATTTTCCTAGCCCAAGTGCTCCTGTTCATGGCCTCGTAACTTTGCATCCGTAGCTTCGATTCATGCATATAGCATAACAAAATGTTCATCTCAGAGAGTACATCATTTGATTCCATTGCATCATTTTCATTTGAGTTCATCTTGATGCCCGAAATGCTGTTAGAAGAGGGCTACTTGAGTTAATTGTCAGATCTACTACTCCATTTAGCTTTTTGTCATTTTTGCCATGATTATTGTGTGCATGATATGCCCTGATGCTCTACATATGTTTTGTTAAGGGTTTTGTCATCTTTCCAGAGGTGCAACCCATGTATTTTTGTGATGTGTGTGGTGAATAGTACAAGCTTGCAAAGTGGTGCACTTGGTAATTCTGCTTTCAGGGACTTAACATTTCCACTAAGTCCTTGAGCTGTTTATCTCATGTTGCCATATGTTCATATTGTTTCCTAGTGATCCGTGCCTCTTTTGAGGATGATCAGTAAGATGTTTTATTAATATTGTAGTAATCTATCCATCCATGCCTTTGTTTACAATTATGGAGCACCCTAGTTTGAGTCAATCGAGCTCTACTTTTGCTACTTTGTGAATCTAGGCAGATTGTCAACTTGTTTGCAATTTTGCCGATGATGTTGTAGTTGACCCGTGCATGCTATGCTATTGTTCTTGCCATGTCTAGCTTGCATTTTGTGTATACTTGATGGGTGTATGCTTAGATTATATGACTTGCACCGTAGTGAGTGCATCGAGCTCGTAAACATGCCTACTTGAGTTATGTTTCAGCATGTGCCAGTTTTCACTAAGTCTGAAAACTGATTATGTTTTTGCTATGTTCACATGCTTGCAATTGTATTTTCTGATCCCTTTTGGCTCAAGGTCACTAAGGGACGTTTGTTAAGCTCTTTGAGTAGCTCCATTCCATGCTTTACTTTGCCATGTTCAGGTCCTGTAGCATGTGGTTTTGTTGCTCCGAAGAGTGCTACCTGATCTGAAATTTCAGACAAGTGTTAATTTCACTAAGTCTGAGATCTGTTTACCATATGCATTTTTGCCATGCTTGTTTGAACCTGTTAATGGATGAATTGGCCGTAGCTCAGTGCTAGACTTTTGTTAAGCATCTTGTATGCATCCCTGCCATGTATTTTGGTGTCATGTCTGGTTGCTGTAGCATGTTCATCTCATTGCATTTAGATGGCTACTTCCTGTAAATCGCAGATCGGTGCTATTTTTGAATCGCTTGCCATTTCCAAACCGTAACTCCGATTCCGACATTCTTTATATCGTTTTCAAGCGATTTCATCTCATCTTTCTAGTGGCACACTTGGATTCCCAAGTTGAGGCCAGGTTCATGCATTCCCTATCATAATCTTGCATATGCATCCCGCATCGCATCCCGCATAGCATATCATCTTTGCATCATATTGTTTGATCCTTGCACGGGGTTGATTGTGTCCTTGTTGCTTGTTTGTCTTGTTTGGATAGAGCCGGGAGACGATTTCGCTAACGAGGAGCCCGTTGAGTTTGCTTTCAAGGATCCAGTCAACTCTGACAACTGTGTAGGCAAGATGATCATACCCTCGAAATCACTACTATCTTTGCTATGCTAGTTTGCTCGCTCTTTTGCTATGCCAATGCTACGATGCCTACCACTTGCTTTCAAGCCTCCCAAATTGCCATGTCAAAACCTCTAACCCACCATGTCCTAGCAAACCGTTGATTGGCTATGTTACCGCTTTGCTCAGCCCCTCTTATAGCATTGCTAGTTGCAGGTGAAGATCGGAGGCCGTTCCTTGTTGGAACATTTATTTACTTGTTGGGATATCATTATATTGCCATGTTATCTTAATGCATCTATATACTTGGTAAAGGGTGGAAGGCTCGGCCTCTCGCCTAGTGTTTTGTTCCACTCTTGCCGCCCTAGTTTTCGTAATATCGGTGTTATGTTCCCAGATTTTGCGTTCCTTACGCGGTTGGGTTATAATGGGAACCCCTTGATAGTTCGCCTTGATTAAAGCTTTTCCAGCAATGCCCAACCTTGGTTTTACCATTCGCCACCTAGCCTCTTTTTCCCTTGGGTTTCCGGAGCCCGAGGGTCATCTTATTTAACCCCCCCCCGGGGCAAGTGCTCCTCTGAGTGTTGGTCCGAACTGAGCTGCCTGCAGGGCCACCTCGGGGAAACTTGAGGGTTGGTTTTACTCGTAGCTAGTCTCATCTGAGTGTGCCCTGAGAACGAGATATGTGCAACTCCTATCGGGATTTGTCGGCACATTCGGGCGGTGTTGCTGGTCTTGTTTTAACCTGTCGAAGTGTCTTGAAGAACCGAGATACCGAGTCTGATCGGAACGTCTTGGGAGGAGGTCTATTCCTTTGTTGACCGTGAGAGCTTGTCATGGGCTAAGTTGGGACTCCCCTGCAGGGATTTGAACTTTCGAAAGCCGTGCCCGCGGTTTTGGGCAGATGGGAATTTGTTAATGTCTGGTTGTAGATAACTTGAACCTTAACTTAATTAAAATGAATCAACTGAGTGTGTTACCGTGATGGCCTCTTCTCGGCGGAGTCCGGGAAGTGGACACGGTGTTGGAGTAATGTTTGCGCAGGTTGTTCTCTAGTTTCTCGCTCGCGCTTTGCCTCCTCTTCTCGCTCTCTTTTGCGAATAAGTTAGCCACCATATTTGCTAGTCGCTTGCTGCAGCTCCACATATTTTACCTTACCTTACCTATAAGCTTAAATAGTCTTGATCGCGAGGGTGCGAGATTGCTGAGTCCCTGTGGCTCACAAATTACTATTACACTAGATGCAGGGCCTGATGATTCCGCTCCAGGAGATGCGCTTGAGCTCAAGTGGGAGTTCGACGAGGACTCTCAACGTTACTATGTTTCCTTTCCTGATGATCAGTAGTGGTGCCCAATTGGGGGTGATCGGGACCGTGTCGCTTGTTGGGTTCTCTTTTATTTTGGCGCCGTAGTCGGGCCATGAGTGTTTGGATGATGTAATGTTATTTATGTACTTGATTGACGTGGCAAGTGTAAGCCAACTATGTTTTCTCCCCTTTTTATGAATTATATTACATGGGATGTTGTGAAGATTGCCTAACTTGCGACATATGCCTTCAATGCGATTATGCCTCTAAGTCGTGCCTCGACACGTGGGAGATATAGTCGCATCGAGGGTGTTACACTACTCCAGTGTGTGGTGTGGTGGATTGCCTCTTGGGCTGATGATGATGAGCAATACAAGGAAGAACAACCTCGCGAGGGTCTGTTCTTGGCTGGGGGATGAACTGCTAGGAGGAGTTCAGTCGCCCTTCTCTCTCTCTCTCTCTGTGTGTGTTGCTACTCGATCCAATCCTAGCTAGTTTCTCTCTTGGCTTCTAGATTCTCCCTTCTTGATTGCCCCTCTACCCTGGGGGTGGCTAGTCCTATTTATAGGCAAAGGCCCTGGGCCTCTTCCCAAATATTGAGCGGGAAGGGCACCAACAATTGGCCATTTTGAAGGGGAACATCTGGTACACTTATCCTGACTAAAGTTGGTCCTCGCCTGCCAAAGGCTCTGGTGGTGACGTTAGCTTGGGCTCCACAATGACTTCCTCCCTGCCGTTGGACTGGTCTTGGTCTCATTGCACCGAAACGGGTGCCTTTGCTTGATCCTCTCGCCTGCGCTTGCTCCCTTTGCACCAAAGAGGAAAGCAGGACACTACGCGGCTGGCGCCCGCCTGGCGCCTTTGGTCGTCATGGCTTGCATCACGGGCACCTCGTGAGGTACCCCGCCTTGATCTCTCCACCTCCTCGCGAGCCAGCCTGATGAGGCCGTGCCTGAGGAAGCTCCGTGCGTCCGCCCCGCAAGGCTTGGCCCCTCGCGAGGGTCTTGGGTCTGTGTTGATGAAGATGGGCCACGCTGGGCCCCCTTTTGAGCCATGCCGCAGGCCGCAGGCAGGCAAGTCTGGGGACCCCCGTTCCCAGAACGCCGATAGGGGTCGCCGCTTCTCCCCGCGCTGCCGGGTGCGTGATCTACAACAGGCGTCGCCGCTGGCGAGAGCCTCATCTTCTTGGCGCTGGGGTCAGCCGACTCCATTTTCCTCGAGGGCGTCGCGTCGCGCTCACGGATTTGAGCGGAGTAACGAATGACGAGCCTAGTTGTAGTGCGAGCGAAGAAGAAGGGGAGCTGGGGGTTTTCTGTAGGAGTGAGGAAGAAGGGGGGCGGGGGTTTTCTGTATGAGTGAGGTGAGGAATTTGGGGGTACGAGTGGACCGAGCTGACGTGAGGTGGGTGGGAGCGAGGAGGAAGAAGAGCACCCAGGTTTTTGAATTGATTTTACTATTTACTAGTGTGGATGGGCTGTTTTCTCTTGGGACCCGAGAAACAATTACTACTAGTACAGTGGAGACACTCTACAGCTACCCAGAAAAACAATTACTACTAGTACAGTGGAGACACTCTACCGCTTCTGGCTCCTCCTAGGTCATTGAAACATCTCCCTCTACTGAATGCCGTTATACTTTTGTTCACCGACATGTGGGCCATGCAGCGCGCGGGCCCAAATGCCATCCACCAAATTAGAAGGGAGTATGCAGGCGGAGAGTCACCCCAGTCGTAGCGCGGCAGTAACGAGCCGTCGTATCACAAAACCCCACCTCCCCGCAGTCTAAGTTTGACGGATGAAGCAACCATCATTTCACTCTTCGCTGAATCCCCTTCACCATCTTCAAGAAAGGCAACACTTGCATCTGCCACTGTTCTTCTCTCCGAACGAAGGGAAGGTAAGAGGATCCGTGATGTTGGTATATTTTCATTCAGAGGAAAAAAAAGAACTTTTGCAAAGCAGTAACCGATCCTCACTCTCTTTTTTGTTTCATTGTCATTGCGATTGTGTTTTCCTTTCAGTGGACTCCTAGTATTCGTCAGTTTCATGATGGACCAAGGAGAACCAGGCAAAGATCTGCTGATATTGGAGCAGACGGGGGAGGCTGATCCCCACGAGACAGAGAGCTCCAAGAAGATGGAGGCAACCACAGAGGCGACCCCAGATACTGAGATGGTCAACACCCCGTTTGAGGTTACAGCCCCATGGCACTGCAGGAGCAGTTTTCCCCCTTCGAGGATGTG
>NC_057794.1:431665439-431696429 GCF_018294505.1 Triticum aestivum | reverse complement strand
GATTGTGGTTTTTCATCTAAGTATGTGGTGATTTTTTAGAAAAGGAAGTATGTGGTGATTAATAATGCAAAATTTTATTAGCTTCGATGCCATGGTATACATAGTGGTTTAAATAACTTGTGTTTCTTATACTGAAAAGTAATTCAGAATATGTTTCTGTTTCAATTAGAGCCCTGATGCAGACAAGGATTGTGTGGTTGTACATGTCACTCACTATGAGGCGGACGACCTGAATATACGCACTGGGAAACAGAGTTCTTAGGCTGTTGGATCCTGGAAGCCATTTGTGGTTATACCAATGAAGAGTTGTATTCCAGCCTCACTGTTGTCAGGCGTGTTGTCCAGGGTGTACTGAAGCACAAGAAGTTCAAAGCTACTCCTTCGTTTGTGAGGAAAACTGTTCTTGTCAAGCTTAGGCAGGAAGATGACGTGGCATGCCTCCACAAACAAGTTTATCAGTGGCAAGGCCACAAGGTTGTCTTCATGAAGGTTCACAGGATTGAGCTGCTGTGGGACGTCCTCGTTGATGTTCATGGCAAGGTCCGTCTTGTGTCCAACCCAAATTAGATCGAGGCATGAAATAGTTGCCCCAGCTAGTGTTTAATAGTAGTTTGGATTGTGTCTAATTATCCAAACCTTGCCTATTATCGACCCCTCTGGGGCTAGTACTCTGTTTGAATCTGTCTATGGGAACTGCTACTACTTTTGTGTGCCCATGAATCATGTCAGAACCATCATAATTGTTGCCGAAACAGATGCGTCCTCACTAGTTTTTTTCATGAATATGGCATGGTAAGACATAAGTTGTCACGGTTTATCATATGAGCAATGTGTGTTTTGATGAAATAGAGCACTCGTTCGAGAACCATGTGCCGACGTATACATAAGTACTTGTAAACACTGTTGGTGCTACCCCACTTGTAAGCAGTTGTGCAAAACACGGCACGTTGGCTCAGCTCGCTTCAACACTAGGCTATCGACCAGCTAACAATCAACAATCTGCTGTCTGACATATAAGCAACTATGTATCTTGTTACAGTGGTTCATGCAGTTAATTGAGGCCACAATGTAATAAATTCCAAATGTTCACACTCTAGTCCAGCGCTCATGTGGAACACTCACATTAAACTCGTCTTCATAAAAAACTTGAAAAGCATAAGTTAAGCAATTTTATACATCTCAATGATTCATAGAACATAAAAAACATATACTAGTTCACAGCAAAAGACAAAGTTGTGAGAAGGTTGACAAATTAGGAAAAAAACAAGCAAGGCTTCTCTCTGAGCAAAGGGCCTCCCGGCAGGCTTAAATTTCCTGAAGTTCACTCTAGTTTTTTCTTGTTGCCACCATTCAGGGTTAGGTTCTCTCATTCTAGAATAACCAATTATAATTGTGGTATCAGCTGGAATGCTGAACTGAACCATGCAGTGTACTGACCAGCTGAAATGCTTGCGCATTCCACTAAATTTAAGCACCGCTATTTGCAGAAATAAGCAGACCACAATGCCTCTTGTCCGCGCACCTGTCCAAAAAACTGCCGTGCAGCCGTGCCAGCTAGTCCTTGGTCCATGGATGAACTGGTAGAAAGTGCATTCTGGACTAGGATGCAGTTGTTTTCGCTCGTCCCTGCACTGCAATCAGGAAGTAAAACGTACGATTCAGCTTCTTTTAGATTGCGTTGGTCATTCTACCTTAGTTACTACCAATGTAGGGATATCTTGAAGATGGGAGGTTAGACGACGGCAGTGAGGGATAGCCATCTCATTTTGCACAGTTGTACTAAAACTGAGGTGTGTGCTTTTGATTGTGCGGATAGAAACGATACAGAGACAGACATCCTGAAACGATATGGAGACATACATCCCTGTTTGCGCAAATAAGATATACGGTTATTTAAACAGTGACAGATATTACTACTTTCCCCTGTTTCCTCTTAGAACCAAGTCCTAGATTCATGCTACAGCTTTCCCACTTTCTTCCCTGTTTGAACAACCGCTTTGAGTCGACTGTATGAAATAACTTTACTTCTAATCTACTACTACTATAATGTGGCAGTTTTGAAATTGGATTTACCACTCCATCTTCGGTTCTCCCGCCCAAACAAGCATTGGCTAAAAATCCACCGTTCATTTCCCCTCTCATGCATATCACTGCCGTCCATCAAACAAAGGATGAAATGATCTGACGGCTAAGAGCTGCCGGATTCATTCCCGCTCCTTGTGCACATGGCCGGCTCTTCTCTCCAAGTAAACAAATAAAGAAGTCCCCGTTGAATCTGGATTGCACCTACTGAAGTTGAGAAATGTCTAGAAACTGCTGCCACCTCCTCACATGCAAGTACGACAAGTTGGCAAATAGCTAGCACATTTTGGTTCCCCGTTGTCACCTGGGAAATAAACACTCTACTACTAACTTATTTTTTTAGATTACTGTAAAAATGGATTTTTTAGATGCCGCTATACTGCAAAATTTACACTGTTCACATAACATAACATTGCATGGCTGATGCTAGCTAAAGTTTTATTTTGCTTCATCGAGAAATGTAATATTTTTATTATTCACAAAAAAAGTGTAATATTTTATTTCAGTCATACATAAGCTATACCTCAAGCTAATAAAGGACATGAGTGTCTGTCAGACCTAAATGACTTATTTAGTTGCACAAAATAGTCCATAAACATGCATGTAAACCGTCAAACAACTCTGGAACTATACATCAGTGGAACCCAGGAAACAACATATAATAAAACTACAACTTTTATCTTGTAATCAAATTCTTACTTCGAACTCAGTTTGATTTGTGCAAGTGATTTGCTTCTTATTTCAGAATAGTCCTTAGATCATGCAAACAAACACACTATGATATCTACTCAAGATACGAGTACCAATTTCTCTCTCTAAAAAGAAGGTATATGAGTATCTATCATACAGAACATACGTGAAAAGCACGTGCCTTAGTAGAAGTCTAGGTGGCTTTGGAACAACGGATGGAAGTATAAAAGGATCCACACGAAGGGAGCTGGGGCAGTAGAGCAAAGCAGGTTTTGAAGGAATATATACCTGAGGGTCGTCGGCATGTCGCACAGACGGTGTCGGGAGGCTGCATCTTGGCCACAATACCGCAGGGAGGAAGAAGGGGTCGGAGGCCCTCCCGAGCCGGCGCTCTCTCCGAGAGAACGGCACGGCTGCCGATCGGGACGCCGGGCAGCCGTTGGTCTCCTCCCTCACCGCCGACGACAGCGTGAACGATGCACCTACACCCCTGCCCTGTTCGAGGTTGTCCGGCCGGATTTGTGACCAGCCGTGAGCTGAGAGAGAGTGTGGCCACCTATGTGTTGCTTAGATCTGGAGAGCATGAGAGAGTGAACGAGAGGAACCCTAGTAAAGCAAGCGCTAAGGCTCTTTCTTGTATATATAGTGGAGTGATTTGGTTGTACCAGCTTCAAAAAAATGCGCTCCTACGTGTACCCGCGAGTGGGTGTGAGAGAACTAGTGTGTGCGTGCACCGCTTCTCTTTGTGAGAGTACAATATACTATGCCCAAAGAACGTTCTCCGCAAGAGTAATAGTACAAGTGTGTGACGTGTGAGCTAAAATAAAATGTGCGCGCCGTCTTTTGTTTTTTTGAAGTTCTGAGGGTAGGGTGTGAAGAGCACATATGTGCGTGACGTGTACCTGCAGATAGACGGTGGGTGCGACGTGCGAGTCTGCGAGAGGACTCGGGAGAGTCGTGACTCGTGAGGGTGCGTGTGCGTGAGAGAGAGGGGGCACATATCAATGCAATGCATGTGTCCGTAAATCATTATCCGACAAACGTTCGCTGTCGGTGTCAAAACCGGCAAATCTTGGGTAGGGGGTCCCGAACTGTGCATCTAGGCCGGATGGTAACAGGAGGCAGGGACACGATGTTTTACCCAGGTTCGGGCCCTCTTGATGGAGGTAAAACCCTACGTCCTGCTTTATTGATATTGATGATATGGGTAGTACAAGAGTAGATCTACCACGAGATCTGAGAGGCTAAACCCTAGAAGCTAGCCTATGGTATGATTGTTGTATATGGAGTTGTTGTCCTACGGACTACAACCCTCTGGTTTATATAGACATCGGATAGGGTTAGGGTTACACAGAGTCGGTTACAATGGTAGGAGATCTTGAATATCCGCATCGCCAAGCTTGCCTTCCACGCCAAGGAAAGTCCCATCCGGACACGGGACGAAGTCTTCAATATTGTATCTTCATAGTCCTGGAGTCCAGCTGAAGGTATAGTCCGGCTACTCGAACACCCCCTAATCAAGGACTCCCTCAGTAGCCCCCGAACCAGGCTTCAATGACGATGAGTCCAGCGCGGAGATTGTTCGGCATTGCAAGGCGGGTTCCTCTCCAAATCTTGCAGGTTATGGTTGTTGTCCTACGGACTAAAACCCTTTGGTTTATATAGACACTGGAGAGGGTTAGGCTTACACAAGGTCGGTTACAAAGGAGGAGATATCCATATCCGTATTGCCTAGCTTGCCTTCCATGCCAAGTAGAGTCCCATCCGGACACGAGACGAAGTCTTCAATCTTGTATCTTCATAGTCTAACAGTCCGGCCAATGGAGATAGTCCGGCTGTCCAGAGACCCCTAATCCAGGACTCCCACAGTAGCCCCTGAACCAGGCTTCAATGACGATGAGTCCGGCGCGCAGTATTGTCTTCGGCATTGCAAGGCGGGTTCCTTCTCCGAATACACCACAGAAGAATTTGAATACGAGGATAGTGTCCGGCCCTGCAAAATAAGTTCCACATTCCACCGTAGAGAGAATAATATTTTCGCAGATCTAATTTGCTGGCTTGTTTTGGCAGCATGACGTTACGTCATGGCCCGGAGATTATTCGAACCGTTTCTTTTAACCAGCCCCGCACATAATGTGAGGCAGTTTTTTGACACGTCTTGTCAAAGCAGAGATCGTGTCCCCTTATTACGGGATTCTCATCAATACGGGCGTGGGTAACCCAACCACGCCATCAATTGTGGCGCTTGGGGGATAAGCGAGTTTAACCAGGCAAGTGGGGATGCTTAGTTTTCGTCCGCCCATATAAAGGGATAAGGATTCACCTTTCTATCCACGCCTTCTTCCTCCCTTACCCATCCGTTTTCACACACTCGAGCTCTAGCGCCCAAGTCCGCACTTCCCACCTTGACCTTCTCCAATCATGTCCGGAGCGGGAGGCAGGTGGATGGTCTCCTCCATCATGGAGGGAGACATCAAGAAACTGAGGAGAGCCGGATATCTGCCCGACGACATCTCGCACCGGCTCCCAGATGAGGGGCAGCTCATCCCCACCCCCAGGCCCCATGAGAGGGTAGTATTCCTCACCCATTTCCTCCACGGACTAGGGATCCCTCTCCATCCCTTCGTCCGGGGGCTCATGTTTTATTACGGCCTGGATTTCTACGATCTGGCCCCGAACTTCATCCTCAACATCTCGGCGTTTATCGTCGTGTGCGAGGCCTTCCTCCGCATCAAGCCCCACTTCGGTTTATGGCTGAAGACCTTCAATGTCAAGCCGAAGGTGGTGGGCGGCCGCCAGGCGGAGTGCGGAGGCGCCATGGTGGGCAAGATGCCCAACGTAACATGGCTTGAGGGCTCCTTTGTGGAAACCATAAAGGGATGGCAATCGGGGTGGTTCTATATCACCTAGCCGCGTGACCCTGCATGAGCAGCGGCCCCCGAGTTCCGACCTGGCATCCCCACGCGGCTCACCTCCTGGAAAGAGAAGGGCCTGTCCTGGGGTAGTTCGAAAGAGGTGACTGTCGGTGTCAAAACCGGCGGATCTCGGGTAGGGGGTCCCGAACTATGCGTCTAGGCCGGATGGTAACAGGAGGCAGGGAACACGATGTTTTACCCAGGTTCGGGCCCTCTTGATGGAGGTAAAACCCTACGTCCTACTTGATTAATATCGATGATATGGGTAGTACAAGAGTAGATCTACCACGAGATCAAGGAGGCTAAACCCTAGAAGCTAGCCTATGGTATGATTGTTGTATATGGAGTTGATTGGCTACGGACTACAACCCTCTGGTTTATATAGACACCGGATAGGGTTAGGGTTACATAGAGTCGGTTACAATGGTAGGAGATCTTGAATATCCGCATTGCCAAACTTGCCTTCCACGCCAAGGAAAGTCCCATCCGGACATGGGACGAAGTCTTCAATCTTGTATCTTCATAGTCTTGGAGTCCGACTGAAGGTATAGTCCGGCTACCCGAACACCCCCTAATCCAGGACTCCCTCAGTAGCCCCCGAACCAGGCTTCAATGACGATGAGTCCGGCACGCAGATTGTTCGGCATTGCAAGGCGGGTTCTTCTCCAAATCTTGTGTACCTGTAGGAATAATGTCCGATTTTTGTAATGTAGTTCTCCTCGGCTTCCATGCCCAATAATGGCCGTCTTCCACGTGTCAAACGAATGCGAAAAGCCGGGGCGTTTTTACATCCACACTCCTAGCCGTATAAACGAGCCGCCTATTTAACGGGATGGGGATTTAGGTCCAAACCACATCTTCTCCTTTCCGCGAGTTATCATCAGAGTGCTTCCAGCAAAAGGTCCATTCTAACATGACCACCCATCGCATCTCCTCCCCTCGCCCCTCCGGTCCCAAACCCGGGGACTGGGAGAGTTGCACCATCCCGCACAGCGAGTTAGTGTCGCTTCAGGCCAAGGGATTTCTCCCTCAGGCATACATGGTCCCGGTCCGAGCCGGTCTCGCCACCTACAATGGCGGAAAACAAGCGGAGAGCACCCCCAATCCTTCTAAAGGAGAGCGGGTGTGCCTCGTCCCCTATCTAATAAGGGGACTGGGATTTCCAATTCATCCATTTCTCCGCGGGCTTCTGGAGTTCTACGGCCTCCAGCTGCACAATCTCACGCCCGCCTCCGTATTGCATATTGCGGGTTTCGTCGCCCTTTGCGAGCTATTTTTAGGCGTTGAGGCTCATTTCGCGCTGTGGAAGAGGTTATTCTGCCTGGTGCCCCGTTCTCAAGAGGGGTCCATATACCAAGTGGGTGGAGCCGAAGTATGGCGCATCGCCGGGACCGGATACCTATCCGGAACCCCAAAGAAGGCGTCCGAGGACTGGCCTTCGGAATGGTTTTATATAGATGACGTCTCACTACCGGACCCTATCCGGGTCGGTCTCCCTGAGTTCAACAGTGCTCCATTGAAGAAACGCTTGAGCTGGCGTCCGCGGAGCTCTCAAAGAGAAAGCGACAGAGACGTCCTTTACCTGATGGGCCGGATAAGACTGTTGGCTCATTCCGGACTAACCATGATTGGAGTCATGGCCGCATGCATTATGCGGGGGGTGCAGCCGCTTCAATATAGAGGCCACCCCATGTGGGATTTCAACGTGGAGGATGACGCCACACGTTACGGTCGTAAGGGGCCGGCCTCAGCCGCCGCCTTGGTAAAGATCTTATCCTCTTTGTACAAGGGAGAAAAGGAGGAATTCCTCCGCGTCAACCCGCGGGCCGGATTTAGTATGTACGATCCTCCAAGTTGGGTAAGTGAACAATTGCGCTTGCCCGTTTGTTTTATACTCCCATGGTTAGATAGGTAGTCTAACGACTTCAATGCAGGAACTGCGACAGGAGGTAAAGGATATAAGCAGCCGCCCTCCATAGCCCGAGGACCCAGAACGGTCCCTCAATCCGGACTCCGAACAGGATCCGGACATATCGGTGTAGCTTATCGACGGGGTGTTCCATCAGCTAAGCAAGGACAATACCTTGGTAGCCATTACAGCGGATTACCCAGGGTTAATCCCGGCCTCCCAGGTGACAGTAACCGGGGTCTTATTCCCTTGAAAGAGATTCCACCCTCACGTAGCCCGGTGTTTCTGACGACAGCCATGTTTTGCAGGGGAGATTTCCGAGGCAGGAGGCCGAACTTGCGGTGGCTAGCCAACTAGGGGCCGCAGGGCCCCGTGGGGCAAAAAGGAATGAAGTCCGGACTGAGATGCCGGCGCAAAGGTATAGTGCACCCTCTGTTTCCCTGGAGTTATTCTGTCAGGGCATATTAACGTTCGTGCTATCTTCAGAATGAAGACACCTCGCCGGACTACATCCGGAGAGGTTGCCAATCGCGCCTCCACCAGCCAGGCTCCAATGTCTGGCCAGGAAGCGGAGGCGAGCACAAGGCGCGCACCGGACGCTCCTCCGACAGAGGATGCGGACAGGCTGTCTGCCACAAATTCTGAAGTGGAGAGTGCCATGAACGACAGGCGTCACCGGACAATTCTACGCGACGCTTGTTTCTCCCAAGAGGCTTTAGATGCCTTTAATTCGGGAGATGCGTACCTCCGTGCCGCTCAAAATGGTTTAGCCAGAGCCACGGAGCAGTATGTAAAAGACATACGGGTAAGAAAATTTTGGTTAAATATATATATGCTAGTAGCCCCCGAGACTTGAAACAGTTAGAGCAACTGATTTAAGGATCATTTAATATGCAGCTTCTTACAGAGAAGAATACCGTATTGTCCCAGGAGCTGGAAAAGTGCAAGGCCCAACTAGAGGCCGCACTAGCCGCAGCAGGAGAGCCCAAAGAGACCCCCTCAGGTAAGATACACTTCGAAAGATTAGTATTGTGCGGTGTGGGTGCAAATCTGACAAATCATATTGCAGATGGCGCCGGACTCGATCGGACAAGCAACAACTCTTACGCCAGCTAAAGGCCGGTGAGAGTACGTTGACAAAGGTGAGGCGAGAGAAGAATGATCTTCAGGATGCCAACACCAAGCTGGACGTCGAACTTAAAGATGTTCGTGGCCAGCTGTCGGACTCCACGAAGGAGAATCAATGGCTTCGACGTGGCATTTTTAGTAAGTGCTTGAACAAACTTTGAAAAAAGAGTTCGGCGAGGAAGTCGACTAACAGAGTAATGTCTGTAGGTATGCTCACAGGTCGTCCTACAGAGGAGATGCCCGGTTCTATGGGTGACCTTCTTCCCAAACTCTTGCAACTGCACGAGCGAATTTGGCAGGCGATGCGGGATATTGCCCAAGCCTTATGGCCTGCCCACTCCGTGCCCGAGAACCTTGGAGAGCTTGCGGAGAAGCTGAAGGGAGCTCAGCGGCGCTTCCGGTTGTGGAAGATATTGGCCTGCCGACAAGGCGCTAGGGAGGCCTGGGCCATGGTGAAGACCCGTTTTATGAAGTATGACCCAAACCACATGGCCGAGGTCGGACCAGTGGGGCCTGACGGGAAGGAGATCCCTGTAAGCTTAGTATACGGCCAAGTAGAGTTGGCCGTGAAGTATTCCCAGCAGGACTGTAAATTAGACAGCCTGTTAGATGGTATAGAAGAGGAATACAATCAGTCAGAATGACTGTGTAATTTTGAATTGACATGTGTAATGCCTAGCCGGATTGTAGATCGTTTGTCGTTGCCGACCTTTTCGCTTCAACCTCGGGACCTGGCGATCCGGAGTGTGTCCGAATACCCTAGCAGTTATATAAGAACTGGGGTATGCGTGGAGACCAGGCGTAGGGGTCATCAGTGCTTTATCAGACAAGTGCCCAACTAGTTATGTTATATTACATGGTTAGTAAGAAACATCTTCCAGAGAGAATAGTTCCGTTAAGGGTTCCTTTCGCTGGGAGGCATGCCCTAAGGTGCATGTCCGGACTGCGTGAAGAGACGCAGAAAAAAGGCATCTGGGGGCACATAAAATGAGTAAAAAGATCATCTTTTATTTCACCGACCGAATATTCCCTTAAGAACGCTAGCTTTCGGCTTCACCCAGTCTGAGGTACACATCCGGCTGACCCGGCAGTAACAATCGCAGAGGTGCTCCCTTTACCGCCTAGCCAAACAATCGGGAATGTAGGGGTAAGCACAGGAGCCAGGCAACCCAGCTTGGCCAAAACTTAAGTCATATTGATGCATATAATGGTGAAGAAAAAAGGTACGTGCGGAAGTTTGACACATGTTTTGGGCGTGAAGCCCGTATAAATAAGCTTTTGTTAAAGAAGCCCCCAGGTTTAATGAGCGTGAGTGGCGCGTCACTAGATGAGCCTTTAAGGTCTATGAAAGAAAAAAATGGGAAGGAGAGAAATGTAAGACAGAAAAATACAAAAAGGGATGGACAGAGGAAGGAGACGAACACAGAGTTCGGCGCTAGGCATAGAATCTTCAGAGATGGGTGGCGTTCCACGGGTTCGGCTCGAGTCGGTTGTTCGACGCATCTCGCAGGCGGTACGCCCCACCAGTCAGGACTTGGTCGATTATGAATGGACCTTCCCACTTGGGCTTGAGTTTGTCCTTTTTCTTATCCGGCAGGCGTAGAACTAGTGCGCCAACATTGTAATTGTTGGCCCGTACTTCTCTGCTTTGATATCTTCGGGCCTGCTGTTGATAAAATGCGGAACGGGCTTTTGCCACATCGCGCTCCTCCTCCAAGGCGTCCAAGTTGTCCTGCCGATCGAGCTCCGCTTCTCTTTCTTCGTACATGCGCACTCTAGGTGAGTCATGAATTATGTCGCAGGGCAGAACTGCTTCTGCGCCGTACACCATAAAAAATGGTGTGTACCCGGTGGTGCGATTTGGCGTGTTCCGCAGCCCCCATAGCACGGAGTCGAGCTCATCTACACAGTGCGTGTTAGATTCCTTGGGGGACCGCACCAGTCTGGGTTTGATGCCGCTCATGATAAGACCATTTGCACGTTCGACCTGGCCGTTGGTTTGTGGGTGATAGACGGAAGCATAATCGAGCTTGATGCCCATGTTTTTGCACCAGAGTTTTACCTCGTCGGCTGTAAAATTTGTACCGTTGTCGGTTATGATGCTGTGGGGGACGCCATAACGGTGTACAACCCCGGATATGAAGTCTATCACAGGTCCGGATTTGGCCGTTTTAACAGGCTTGGCTTCTATCCATTTGGTGAACTTATCCACCATGACCAGTAAGTATTTTTTCCTATGGGTTCCACCTTTAAGGGGTCCGACCATGTCAAGCCCCCAGACCGCAAAAGGCCAGGTGATGGGTATAGTTTGGAGTGCGGTGGGTGGCATATGGCTTTGGTTGGCAAAAAGTTGGCAACCAGCGCATCATTGGACTAGGTCCTGAGCGTCTGCTCGGGCCGTCGGCCAGTAAAAGCCTGTACGGAAAGCCTTGCTAACGAGGGACCGAGCAGCGGCATGGTGACCATCGAGTCCGGCATGAATTTCAGCCAGGAGGTTCCGCCCTTCCTCTTCGGAGATGCACCTTTGAAGGACTCTGGTAGTGCTTTTCTTATAAAGTTCTCCCTCATGGACTCTGTAGGCCTTAGATCGCCGCACTATGCAGCGGGCCTCGTTTTGGTCCTCCGGGAGTTCCTGCCTAGTAAGGTAGGCTAGGAACGGTTCTGTCCACGGGGCGATAACCGCCATTATTACGTGGGCTGAAGGTGTAACTTCGTTGGCAGAGCCTCCAATTGTGTCAGATTGTTCGGCGTCGAGTGGTGCGGCTGGGTTCGGGCTGTTATTTGCGGGTTACCCCTCCCTTGCTACGGATGGCTTGAACAATCTTTCCAAAAAGACGTTGGGGGGCTGCATCGCGTTTTGCTCCGATGCGTGCTAGGACGTCCGCCGCTTGATTGTTTTCTCGGGCTATATGGTGAAACTCCAGCCCTTCAAATCGAGCTGACATTTTTAGGACGGCGTCGCGGTAAGCTGCCATTTTTGGGTCCTTGGCGTCGAAGTCTCCATTTATTTGGGATACCGCGAGGTTTGAATCCCCGCGTACCTCTAGGCGCTGGATACCCATGGATACTGCTATCCGGAGGCCCTGTAGGAGGGCCTCATATTCGGCTGCATTGTTGGAATCCATGTACATGATTTGGAGCACATATTGGGGGACGTCAGGACGACGCCGGCCCCCAGTCCGGCCAACATTTTGGAGCCGTCGAAATGCACAATCCAATTTGAATATGTGCCATACTCTTTAGGGAGCTCGGCCTCCATCCATTTTGCGACGAAGTCGGCCAAAACTTGCGATTTAATAGCTCGCCGTGGCTTATAGGTTATATCGAACGGGAGAAGCTCGATGGCCCATTTTGCAATCCGGCCCATTGCATCGCGGTTGTTGATAATATCGTTTAGTGGCACTTCCGAGGCTACTATTATGGAACACTCTTGAAAGTAGTGTCGTAGCTTCCGGGATGCCATGAATACCGTGTATGCAATCTTTTGATAATGCGGGTACCGTGATTTGCATGGAGTGAGGACAGTGGACATGTAGTAGACCGGCCTTTAAAGGGGGAATTTGTGTCCGTCCGTTTCCCGCTCGACAACGAGCACTGCGCTGACAACTTGGTGTCTTGCTGTGATGTACAATAACATTGGTTCGCTGGTGATTGGCGCGGCCAGGACTGGGTTTGTTGCCAATATGGCTTTTATTTCATCAAGTCCGGCAGTGGCGGCATCCGTCCACTCAAAGTGTTCGGTGCACCGAAGGAGGCGATAAAGGGGTAGTGCCTTTTCTCCCAAGCGGGTGATGAAGCGGCTTAAAGCCGCCACGCACCCGGTTAATTTTTGTATTTGTTTAAGGTCCTTTGGGACATCCAATTGTGACAAAGCTCGGATCTTGGCTGGGTTTGCTTCAATTCCTCTACCGGATACAATGAAGCCCAAGAGCTTTCCGGCTGGAACGCCAAAGACGCATTTTTCTGGGTTGAGCTTGATGTCATATTGTCGGAGGTTACCGAATGTAAGCCTCAAGTCGTTTACTAGGGATTCGACATGTCTTGATTTGACGACCACATCATCCACATATGCCTCCACTATTTTGCCAGACATGTCTGGATCATGCGCTGATATGTTGCGCCGGCGTTTTTCAGCCCGAAAGGCATTGTTGTTGAAGCAGAATGGGCCGTATGGTGTGATGAATGCTGTTGCAGCTTGGTCTGATTCTGCCATCTTGATTTGATGGTAACCGGAGTATGCGTCGAGGAAACACAACAAATCGTGTCCTACGGTGGCATCGATAATTTGATCGATGCGGGGGAGGGGGAAGGGATCCTTTGGGCAAGCCTTGTTAAGGTCTTTAAAATTGACACACAGGCGCCAGGATTTGTCCTTCTTTGGTACCATCACCAGGTTTGCTAGCCAGTCCAGATGTTTTATGTCTCTGATGAATCCAGCCTCCAATAGCTTGGCTAGCTCCTCTCCCATAGCCTGTCTCTTGGGTTCGGAAAAACGCCGAAGGGCTTGTTTGACAGGTTTAAATCCTTTTAGGATATTTAAGCTGTGTTCGGACAGCCTGCGTGGGATTCCTGGCATGTTTGAAGGGTGCCAGGCGAAGATGTCCTAGTTCTCTCGTAGGAACTCTCACAGTGCGGTGTCTGCATCAGGGTTCAGTCGTGCCCCAATTGAAGCTGTTTTATTGGGGTCCGTTGGATGGACCTGGAATTTGACTATTTCGTCGGCTGGCTTGAAGGATGTGGATTTGGATCTCTTATCGAGTATCACATCATCCCTGTTAACTGTGGAGCACAGCGCAGTCAGTTCCTCAGCCGCTAAGGCTTCGGATAGCGCCTCAACGGCTAATGCGGCCGTCTTGTTTTCGGCGCGGAGTGCTATGTCCGGATCACTAGCTAGAGTGATAATTCCATTCGGCCCGGGCATCTTAAGCTTCATGTACTCGTAATGGGGTATTGCTTGGAAGATTGTGAATGCTTCCCGCCCTAGTAAAGCGTGATATCCGCTCTTAAACGGGGCCACCTGAAACGTGACTTCTTCGGACCTGTAATTATCCAGCGTGCCGAACACCACATCTAGTGTGATTTTTCCTGTGCAGCACACTTCCCGACTGGGGATTATTCCTCTAAAGGTTGTGCTGCTTCGCTCGACGCGGTTCTAGTCTATTTCCATTTTTTGAAGGGTTTCCTCATAAATGAGGTTCAGTCCGCTGCCTCCATCCATGAGCACCTTGGTGAGGCGAAAGCCGTCCACTATGGGACTGAGGACCAATGCGGCTGGTGCTCGGGCTGTTCGGAATCTAGGTTCATCACTTGCGTTGAAGGTAATGGCAGTATCGCTCCATGGATTTATTGTTGCAACTTGATAGACTTCGGCGAGGCTGCGGAGTGTTCTTTTTCGCACATTGTTTGATGCGAAAGTCTTGAAGACTGTGAGAACGGTACTAGTGTCCTTGGGCTGGCTTTCTGCGGCCTCCGGAATTAAGAGGTCCTTGCCAATTTTGGCCACCTGCCGGAGTATCCAACATGCTCTAAGGTTGTGAGTTGGTGTGGCGTCCTCTGTACTGTGAATTCTACAGGGTCCATCAAGCCATCTTTCCAGTACGGTTCCATGCCCTGTAGAGGGTTTTGGCTTTTTGGTGTTTATCCCGGGTGTCCTGTGATGATGCACCCTCTTAGTTCGGATGGGATTACTATTCAAGGATAGATTATCCCAAAAATTTATTTCGGTTTTCCAGGCGCTTTCCATCGCACAGTATTTTTGTACTATGGACGCCAAGTCAGCGAAGCGTGTGATATCACGACGACTTACGGCGTTAAGGATTCCCTTGTCCGTGCAATTACCACAGAAAATTGAGATTGCGTCTTCCTCGCGGCAATCCTTTATCCTGTTCATAACCAGGAGGAATCTGGCCCAGTAATGATGTACTGTTTCCTCGGGCCTCTGCCTGATTTGGGAGAGATCGCTTATGATTGGGTGGGCGGGTGTCGTTGAATCTGAAACCTCACCCAATCCAAGATTCGGAGGCCGAAGAGTTTACGAACTCTGAAGTTCGGATTCTTGGATGTTGCCCAGTGAATCTGGCCCGTTGCCTGATCCTAAGCTCAGGTCTTGAGTTATATCTCCCCCTCCGCGGGTATCCGGCTTGGAGGGGTCGGGAACTCAGACGTAGTTAGTCCTTAAAATAGATGAAGGGTCTCCGCACAGTGTCTCTACCACGGCAACGTGGTGGGTGACTTGGGGAGAGTTAATTTCTCTTAGATCGGGTTTAAGCCCAACCTGGTCGTAATCCGTAGCGACCCCCAGGGCGGCGATGCGATCCAAGAGCTCATTTACGGAAGAGAGATCCATTGGATCTAGCTACTCGACGAGCTCCGAGCTGACGTGTAGGTTGCTTTTGATGACCCGAGAGGTCACCGTCGGCGCAACAACCGAACAGGCGGTCATGAGGAAACCACCTAGCCGAAGGGTTTGGCCGATAGCCAAGGCTCCCTTAGCAACGGCACCGTCTTTAAAGACGGGAGGAGGCATCCTTCCTGATTGTGACGGCACAGAGGAACTCTCAATGAAAGCACCAATGTCGGTGTCAAAACTGGCGGATCTCGGGTAGGGGGTCCCGAACTGTGCGTCTAGGCCGGATGGTAACAGGAGGTAGGGAACACGATATTTTACCCAGGTTCGGGCCCTCTTGATGGAGGTAAAACCCTACGTCCTGCTTGATTAATATCGATGATATGGGTAGTACCAGAGTAGATCTACCACGAGATCATGGAGGCTAAACCCTAGAAGCTAGCCTACGGTATGATTGTTGTATATGGAGTTGATTGGCTACGGACTACAACCCTCCGGTTTATATAGACACCGGATATGGTTAGGGTTACATAGAGTCGGTTACAATGGTAGGAGATCTTGAATATCCGCATTGCCAAACTTGCCTTCCACGCCAAGGAAAGTCCCATCCGAACACGGGACGAAGTCTTCAATCTTGTATCTTCATAGTCCTGGAGTCCGGCTGAAGGTATAGTCCGGCTACCTGAACACCCCCTAATCCAAGACTCCCTCACTGACCGTACTCCAAACATGTATACAAAACATGGTGGAGAAGAAGCTCAAGCTTGTCAACATAGTCCAAGTTATGCTCATCCGCCGGATACTCCCGTGCCAACAACGGGAGTTCAACTTGTGCGAGTCAATACGACACAACACCAAACTCTGAACAGGCTCTTCGACATGACTCATGAAGACGCCTGGAGGGTGCTGTTCAAAAGTGCCGAGCCCCCCCCCCCTATTGCTGAGGATCGCGGATTCAGCGCGAAGTGCCAAGCCAGTGCGGTAAGCTGCTTTACCTTTCACAGGATACTTATTTTTTTATATAGATTGACTCTATGTGGGATCTAAACTCCCGTATCTTTGACAGGACTGGCAGAAGATGGGGCAGATCGACTGTCCGGCTCCTTTGCCCAAAGGCCCGTAGACGCTCTTCTGGCGAAGATGTTGACTCCGGCCCCTTATACGGTGCCGGAGAAGACCAAGAAGGCCAAGGGAACCCAAAAGAGTTCCCGACGCCAGGCATCGTCGGACTCACCGTCCGATGACTCTGCGGCGCACTCTTCCCCCGAAGACGAGGAAGAAGAAGAAGATGCTCCCCCACCGACTGGGGGAGACAAGAGAAGGAAGGCCGCCCCAACCGGGGAGGCCGGAGGGTCCAAGAAGAGAAGGATTCTCCTTCCGGACAGTTCCACCGCCGCCGACGAAGGCGAAGACGAGTGGTTGCCTAGGGTCAAGCCCCCGGGGAGATCGTAAATATTCGGATACCAGAGTAACTCATAGGATTCCTTTGTCGCACTGCTTTCCCTAACGCCGAATGCAATTATCCAGGCCGCAACGAGCCAGTATCGATGTATCATTGGACGGCTCCTTGGGCTTGTCAGACATGGATAGCGATCCAGTCCTGACCGCCACCTCCCCTCATCCTGCCGATGACACCAAGGTGTTGTCTCAAGAGGCACCGGATCGAGGGGAGACAGTCCTGGAGGCGCCTCAAGGCGACCTTCCGGACTCCGGGAGCCACGGGGACGGGGCCCCCGAGAGCTTCCATCGATGAGGAGCACCGCACTATCCTGAGTGCGGTGATCCAGAAGGTTTAGTCCGCCAAGAGCGGATTGACTAAAGCATGTGCCAGCCTTCTAACAGGCTTTGGGGTAAGTGTTTTAAAATGTAGTAGAAATATTACCGCATAGACAGTAGCCCCTGATGCTTTGTTCGGTGTTCACAAAGAAAAGCTGAACATAGGATCAAATAATATCGCAGGAGTCTAATATAAGTATGTCAATATGCATATGCAGGCTTCGCTGTTGGCGTCCGCCGCACAAACTGCGGAGGTCGCCGTACTGAAGCAGGACCTTGAGGGGTCCAAGAAAGAGATCGGCCTTGCCAAGAGGCAGCTCGAGGAGAACAAGGGTAAGTAATACCCCGTCTATAGATATGTATATATAAAAAAGGACGTGATTGCAAAATGACAGGATCATTGTATGTTTGCCAGGGGCCACGACCGAGGTGGCGACCCTGAAGCAAGCGCTAACCAAGGCCGAAGATAAAGCGGCCAAGGAGTGCACCGAGCGAGAGAAGCACGAGGCTCGGGTGGGCGAGGTGCAGCAAGAGCTCCAGGCTCTTGTGGCGAAGCATGAGGCGTTGGAGCTTGACTCCAAGACGCGGGAGTCTGAGCTTGCCGCGGCCCTCGAGAGTGTAAAAAGTGCCAAGGCCAAAGCCCAAAAGTCCCTCCAAGAGATCGACGCGATGAAGAAGATAGTGGCGGGTAAGGCTTTCTATATGCAAAGCAAGAATGTAAAAGTAAATTACCGATTACTTACCCGGATCCGGAGCTCTTCAGGAGCATTCACAGATTTGCCCCACAGTGTGCCCGATGCCGCACAATTCTACCAGGCCGAGGACGGAAGCTCGACGGAGAAGCTATTCTGGTCCTAGTATGCTGAGGCCGAACATCCGGTGCCAATGAGCGACCGGCTGAAGCAGATGGTCGAGCTACATAAGGCGGCCGATCAGGCCATGAAGAGCTTTATAGTCCGGTTGTGGCCTGGCGACGCCCTTCTGAATAGCTTCTTCGGCCTGGTGAGGCAGCTTGTGGATGCCTGCCCATGGCTGGAGGTCATCAAGCGATCTGTCTGCATTGAAGGTGCACGTCGGGCTTTCGCCCGTGTGAAATTGCAGTGGGTCAGGCTAGACACCGTGAAGCTGATCAAGGAGGGGCCGCCAGAGGGCAAGGAGCATCGCCACCCCGAGATGTACTATGAGGGTGTTCTGCCGGGTGCCCGTCTCATCGCGGACGAGTGTTCAGAAGATGTAATATTTGAATGAGACTTGCTTGTTTTATCCTGTATGTATGAAAACTTGTTTCATATGCGCTATGCAACGCTTGTTGGAATTTAAAATATTACCTTCTGTTTGGTTGTTTATCCAATCTGAGATATGGCTAGTCCTCGGCTTCTGCCCCCATGCCACGAGTGCTGGGGTGTTCGGGATAAACCTGAGAACTCTTGTTCCCATGTTTGGGTCCTTCGAGGGAGGTGCTCAGCACAACGAACAAGGCAACCGGACTAATAATGCTTTATCAGTCTCACTTAGCCATAGAATTCTATAATTTTAAATTTCAGCGAAGCCCATGGTATTCGGAAGGCCGAATTCAGGGCGCGATATACGCATGTAAGCCGGACAGGGCCGGCCCCTCGCCCTAAGCGGCATAAGTCTTTAGGGACTCGAAAAACCTCGCCGAATAGCGACCAGTCTCTTGCCTTATCATGACAGTCAGTTTTAGTTTTCTCTACTGAGGTGCTAAGCCCGGCAGAACCAGGGCACAATCGAAGTAGTTGTCCTAGCGCTACCTTAGCCGATAGAGCAGAACGTAAGGTACCAAAACATAGGAGCCGGGCAAACCCAACATTTGACCAAAGACATGATTCGGAGCTAACGCATATAATGCTATAAGTTCGGGGTGCCGCACTTGTGAAAGTGTTCAGACTTTTCACACCGCATTGTGGGGTACGTAAGCCCCTGGTGTATTGGCCGTACCAGAGTGTACGGTTGCAAGGCGTCATTAATGAACACATAGATATATATATATATATATAACAAAAATGCAATAATAGTCGTAATGTCATGCATTGTTTATTAAAAAAAATTGCGTTAAAGTAGAGTGATACAGATAGTGCGATAAGCAAAGAGTAGGACTATGTCCCTTCCAAGGGCAAGCTGAGGAATGATATTAAATTGAATATTTCACCCGTTACAGTAATCAACCTGGGAATTCCGTGGTATAACGTAGCTGTCTGCCTCCTTGGTTGCTGCATCATGTGTTCGACAATAGTGCTGCCGGACAGTGTTTCCAGAGATTAAGGTCCTGAAAGAAAAAGAAAAATAACTAAACGGGAAGCCCCTAGTGCGGTTTAGGCCGCATTTTGGGGCGTGCCGCAGTTGTGCCCCCCTCCCCACCTGTGCCCATGGTATTTTTAATGCGTAATTATGTACGCGCGGCATGAGTTTTGCCGCTGGGCTGGGATTGGGGTGGCCGCCGTATTGCTACGCGAGCTCAGATCGCGCCAGGCGGTCTATTTGCCGATTGCCCCGAGCGCGCTTGAAGGTGTCTGGGCTGTGAAGCGCCAAACTGGTTGATTGCCTTGAGAGGCTGCTTTGCGTTTCTGCTGCGAGGGCTGCGATGTGCTCCTCTGTTCGGAGAGAGCGCTCTGTGTTTCCATTGACTGTAATAACTCCGTGAGGTCCTGGCATCTTGAGCTTGAGGTATGCATAATGCGGTACCGCATTGAATCTAGCAAATGCGGTTCGCCCGAGCAGCGCGTGATAACCACTATGGAACGGGACTATATCGAAGATTAACTCTTCGCTTCGGAAGTTATCCGGGGATCCGAAGACCACTTCCAGTGTAATTGAGCGTGTGCAATGGGCTCTACACCTGGAATGACGCCCTTAAAGGTCGTTTTTGTGGGTTTGATCCTTGAGGGGTCTATACCCATTTTGCGCACTGTGTCCTGATAAAGCAGGTTCAGGATGCTGCCGCCGTCCATAAGGACTCGAGTGAGGTGAAATCCGTCGATGATTGGGTCTAAGACCAGTGCGGCGAATCTGCCATGACGGATACTAGTGGGGTGGTCCCTGCGATCGAAGGTGATCGGACAGGAGGACCAAGGGTTGAACTTTGGGGCGACTTGCTCCAATGCATATACGTCCCTGAGCGCACGCTTCTGCTCCCTCTTGGGGATGTGGGTTGCCTATATCATGTTCACCGTCCGCACTTGCGGGGGAAACCTCTTCTGTCCTCCAGTGTGCGGCTGCCGGGGCTCCTCCTCGTCATTGCTATGCGGCCCCTTGTCCTTGTTTTCGGCAATTAACTTGCCGGCCTGCTTGAACACCCAACAATCCCTGTTGGTGTGATTGGCTGGCTTGTCTAGGGTGCCGTGTATTTGACACGAGCGATCGAGTATATGGTCCAAGCTAGACGGACCCGGTGTACTTTGTTTGAATGGCTTTTTCCGCTGACCGGGTTTAGAGCCTTTGAATCCGGCATTGACTGCCATATCCTCAGTATTTTCGCTGTTAATGCAGTGCTTATGCTTGTTGCGACGTGACCTGCTATTGCCGTCCTTGGTATCTGAGGTACCATGGTTCTTTGATATGTTATTACTACGAGCCAGCCAGCTGTCCTCTCCCGCACAAAAGTGGGTCATGAGCATCGTGAGAGCTGCCATAGATTTTGGCTTTTCCTGACCAAGGTGCCGGGCTAGCCACTCGTCTCGGATGTTGTGCTTGAAAGCCGCTAGGGCCTCCACATCCGGATAGTCGACGATTTGATTTTTCTTTGTAAGGAACCGAGTCCAGAATTGCCTAGCCGACTCTTCTGGCTGCTGAATTATGTGGCTCAAGTCATCAACGTCTGGTGGTCGCACATAAGTGCCCTGAAAGTTGTCGAGGAATGCGGCTTCCAGATCTTCCCAATAGCTAATGGAGTCCGCTGGCAAGCTGTTAAGCCAGTGCCATGTTGGTCCTTTGAGCTTTAGTGGGAGGTATTTGATGGCGTGTAAGTCATCGCCGCGGGCCATGTGGATGTGGAGGAGGAAATCCTCAATCCATACTGTGGGATCTATTGTGCCGTCGTATGGTTCAATATTTACAGGTTTGAAACCTTCTGGGAATTGATGTTCCATTACTTCGTCTGTGAAGCATAAGGGGTATGCGGCGCCTCTGTATTGGGCTATATCGCGACGCAGCTCGAACGGGTCTTGCCCGCTGTGTTCGGCCCGGCCGTATTTGCTTTTACTGTATCCAGCGTGACGTTTGCCGTCTCGCAGGGTGGTGCGCCCTCGTGATCCGTAGATCGATCTTGAATGCTTTGCCTTGTCCTCCAGTATGTCTCGCAGGTCTGGCGTATCTCCCCATGCCTTTTTATTTGAATGGCGTTGGGGTGGAGGCTCAGCTTTTGGCTGGAATGCCTCTCTATCGCGGCCACGAGGTGGCCGATCAGCTGTATCATACGCTTCTTCCTCCAGTCGGGGTAGTAACCAGCGCCTTGGGTAACTCTTGGAGGGGCGCTCGAGTTTATATTCCTCGGCCGTGAGGATTTTAGTCCATTTGTCAGCTAGCAGATTTTGATCAGCTTGAAGCTGCTGCTGCTTTTTCTTCAGGCTATTTGCCGTGGCCATAAGCCAGCGCTTGAAGCGCTCTTGTTCGACGGGATCCTTTGGTATGGCGAATTCATCGTCACCGAGGCTTGCCTCGTCTTCGGAGGGGGGCATGTGATTGTCATCCTCCTCCTCTCCGTCTGCCGCTCTCTCAGGAGAGCTGGATCCTCCATCCTCCTGCTCTAAATCTTGCTGGAGGGGATTGTTGTTGTCTTCAGCACTGTCCGGAGTGTTATTATCTCCTATGCCGGTATCACCACTTTTGCTTTGGAGGGACTTAGAGCGGCACCGCTGACGTCTGCGCTTGGGTTGCTTCTTGGAGGGGTCATCCTCCGCTATCTCGTCGCCATTGCCTTCGTTGGGTGTATCCACCATGTATATGTCATATGACGAGGTGGCTTTCCAGTGCCCCATAGGCGCTGGTTCATGTTCGTCTTCTACATCGTCGTACATACCGTCGATGTCTTTGGAGTCGAAGTCGAGCATGTCGGTTAAATCATCGACATTGGCTATGAAGTGGGTGGTGGGTGGGCGTCGAATTTCTTCGTCATCCGCATCCCAATCCTGTTGGCCATAATCGGGCCAGGGCTCTCCTGACAAAGAGAGAGACCTTAGTGAATTCAGAATGTCACCGAAGGGCGAGTGTTGAAAGATATCCACGGCGGTGAATTCCGTGATCGGCACCCAATCGGATTCGATTGGCAGGGGCACGGATGGTTCGGAGTCCGGAAAAGAGTCCGGCACCTTGGAGTCATGGGCTGCGCAGAGGGTTAGGCTGGTGTTCGACTCGATCGCCGTTGAGACTGCAGCCCCTGAGGCGGTGTCTAACCACCCGTCCTTGACTGGCGCAGTTGGCTCTGAGCTAAGGGTCGGAGTTGATGCGGGCGCAGCCTCTGGGGTACTGTTCGGCTGCAGACCTAGGTCATACCCATCATGACAGTGCGGCGCGCCCGGCTGTGGCTCGAGTCCGTCGAAGATCAAGTCTCCGCGGATGTCGGCCGTGTAGTTCAAACTTCCAAATCTGACCTGATGGCCAGGGGCGTAGCTTTCAATCTGCTCTAGATGGCCAAGCGAATTAGCCTGCAGTGCAAAGCCGCCGAATACGAAGATCTGTCTGGGGAGAAAAGTCTCACCCTGGACCGCATCGCTATCGATGATAGTAGGAGCCATCAAGCCTAACGGCGACGTCACAGAGGAACTGTCAATGAAAGCACCAATGTCGGTGTCAAAACCGGCGGATCTCGGGTAGGGGGTCCCGAACTGTGCGTCTAGGCCGGATGGTAACAGGAGGCAGGGGACACGATGTTTTACCCAGGTTCAGGCCCTCTTGATGGAGGTAAAACCCTACGTCCTGCTTGATTGATATTGATGATATGGGTAGTACAAGAGTAGATCTACCACGAGATCAGAGAGGCTAAACCCTAGAAGCTAGCCTATGGTATGATTGTAGGTTATGGTTGTTGTCCTACGGACTAAAACCCTTCGGTTTATATAGACACCAGAGAGGGTTAGGGTTACACAAGGTCAGTTGCAAAGGAGGAGATATCCATATCCGTATTGCCTAGCTTGCTTTCCACGCCAAGTAGAATCCCATCCGGACACGAGACGAAGTCTTCAATCTTGTATCTTCATAGTCTAACAGTCCGGCCAATGGAGATAGTCCGGCTGTCCGGAGACCCCCTAATCCAGGACTCCCACATTCGCCACAAGCCTTTTCCTAACGAATGCCATAAGGACCGTTAGATCGGCATCCGATAGTGTCAGTTTTGCCATGTCATTTAACAGAACAGCCACTCCTCCTACACAAAAATCTTCCACGTGAGTGTTAGCAACTGCCGTATGCTCCCTCCGTTCCAAAATGCAGTGCATATAGCTTTATTGAAAATTCAAACCTCACAAACTTTTACCGAGTTTTCGTGTACCAAATTGCACATGTAGAATACCATGTATATATCATTTCATTCATCTTCGAGAGGTAACTATAAAGTTGGGTGAGGAGTCTACAAAGAAAGACCATCGTATCACCCGCAACAATTTCAAGCATCCTTTAGTGTCGAGGAATATCATAGGAACTCTATATGATATGATTTTTATAGGATTTTTTCCTTTAGAGCCAATTGGTTCATAGGAATAGATTCATATACTCCACATTTCAAAGGAAATAAACATGATATCATTTCTATAGCTTTAGAGCCACTTGGTTCATATGAATGGATTCCTATACTCCCTTAATTTCAAAGGAAAATCAACATTAGCGTATATTCAATAGAAAAGTTCCTATGATATGAACCAAATTACATCTCTTCTCTAATACCTCCTCATAGGAATTGAGAAACATGTCATCTCTATATTCAATAGAAAAGTTCCTATGATGTGAACCAAATGACATCTCTTTTCCAATCCCTACTCATAGGAATTGAGATGCTCCATGTCATCTCTTTCCCTACAACTTCCATGCATACATCTTCTATTCCTAAATAGATAGTACAACCCACTAGTAGTTTTCTTCCAAAACATGCAACTATGGCACAAGAACTATATAGTGTGCCAATAACTTTGAAATATGGTCGCTGGATGAAGCTAACCCGACAGTGCAGAGATAGGCAAATCCAAGCACTACTGGCCGTTGGATATCATCAACATTCCACCAGATCTGCCACATGTACAATTTAGAAGACTCCATGGTTGAACTTAAGCATAATGCACAAACCTCAAAACACAAGCACTTCTCCTTTGTTCTAGAATCTTCTGTATCATAATTGATTTTTTTTCTAAATGAATTTCCATTATTTGTTTTTTACTTTATGATTTACTCCCTCCGTTCCAAAATAGATGACCCAACTTTGCACTAACTCTGTACAAAGTTAGTGCAAAGTTGGGTCATCTATTTTGGAACGGAGGGAGTACAATGCACAACCCCATGAATCTTCACATTTTTATAAAACTTATTGACTTTGAATGAGATGAACTATAAGAACTAAACGAACATCTACATCATGCATATATGACTCAAAGCTTTACATCCTATAGTGTGTATTTATTCATAATTTGGTTTCGAAATCTCATGCGTTCAATACATGTGTACCTTACTAGTTTTGACTAGAGTAGCAAATTTCACGCGGCCCCGGGTATATCAAAATGCAGGGCCCATGCATCATTCCCTTTCGGTCGAACCTACGTCCACAATTTTTTGTACGTACTATATCTCCACTAGTCCCCGAACCCAAAATGCTGCCTCATTCCCGTAAAACCAAGCGGCCCACACATATTTAAGTTGTCGGCTCGAACCCGTTTACTATGACGTGGCCCCGCATGCCGTAGTACTCCTACAAACCCTACCGCTGCCCTCATCATCGGCTTTCTTCAAGAGGACGAGGGAGAAACCGATTTGTAGTGGAGGCGCTTTCAAAAAAAGGATCTGTAGTGGAGACCCCTACCCTAGGGTGCCCTAGGTAGCTGTCGCATGCATCATTGTTTTCTCTTTTCTTTATGCTCTTGCGCCCTAGAGTGAAATGATGGTTGCTTCGTCCGTCCAGCTTAATGCGGGAAAGGTGGGGCTTTGTGATTTGACCCCTCATCGCTCATTTTCTACTACTGCGGCGCTATGACCGGGGTGCCTCCAATTCCAACCGCTGCTCCGAACTGTAATTTTGTGCATCGCACGTGGAACAAGACAGTGGATGAGCCACATGTCGGCCAAAGGGGTCCTGTTAAGTGTGTTGCCATTTCATGTGCGGACTGACCCTGCTTGAGTTGCTACGCCAACACGACAGGAGCAGCCTACCACTTGATTTTTCTCCTTGGTGAATCCCGACTATATTTATTGATCTAAAAAGATACGTGCTGAACTACCCTCTCCATCTCAGTTTTTTTATTTTTAGGCGTCTCGGTTTATAGGGCCTGCATGTAGTTCTAGGTCATCCATTTGACTAACTAAATATGAGTTACTATGTCACAAAAACAATATCATTGGATTCTTAAGCGGATGTAGTTGTATTTAAAAGTCGAGGGCAAGGCTTTTCCTGCGCGGTAGGCGGCGGGGCAGTTCCGCCTAGTTGGTTCGACAGAGATGCGAGAAGACGAGGGAGTAGGCTGCTGCAAACGTAGGGTTGTGTGATTTGACATCGAGTTACTGCTGGACAGGTGGGGCCCGTGATTTGACTTGCCATTATCATTTTAACTGCGGTGCTACGACCGGCGTGAGTCTCCTAGATTCCTGACCACCTCCATATAGGTGCCTCTCCCAATGCCCCACCATGTAGTAGAGGCTAGCTCTTGCACGAGAGCCCACTTCTCCACTTTTTCCTTGCCTCTCTTTCCTCCACATATGCAAAAATGCCATGTAAAGCGCACTATTGTACTTACTTTTACTTGCTCCTACAAGTGCTTAAGCTTGCCACATAGGCATAAAGTCTGATGTGGCAAGTTAATCAAGAAGAGAGAGACTAATTTGGTGACCCAAGGAAGAAACGGTGCTAAGTGCGTGTACCTAGGTGAAAAGACAATTTTGAGTCTATAGCTAATTAAATGAAGCAAACTTAGCAACACCATTTCATTGGAAGAGGTCACTCCTTGGCAAATGCAATAAATACACGCGCTTAGCACCGTTTCTTCCTTGAGTACGAAGGAAGAGATAGAGAGGAGTAAAAAAAACACTTATAGCCAACCTTGTTGTAGTATGAGTGCCTAAGTGATGACTATGTATGATATGCCAACATCAGATAGCCTAACGCACCATGTTAAATATCCAAGGGCGCGATCGCGCGAGCGACGCGATGGTCATGGTAGGCACGGCCATGATACGGGCTGCTGTTAGCCCTTGGATCTGAGATCAAACGGTCGCATGCTAAGTTGCTGAAAATTTGCAGAATAACCCTCCAGGATAGGATATTCACCCATAGGTCTAGAATCACGCCATGCAACCGTTCGATCTCAGATCCAAGGGCTCTCGGAAGCCCGTATCATGGGAGAATGGAAAGCCACTACCCTACCGTTCGCACGCTAGAAGTTCGCTCCTACTCGTCCCCGCACGTCCTTCAATACTACGGCGGTTCGCTCCTAGTTATCCCATCCATTCACATTACGGCAGTTCCACTAATCCTAACCCTCCTTCCAAATCCATATGGCGTCCCAAATGTCCACGATCGGCGGTGAGTACAAGGTTAGAACCATCACCGGCGATGAGTTCGACGTCATCTACACCCGTTCTTCCGTGACGGTGAAAGGATGCCTTTATCGCTTCAGCCGCATGTTCGAAAACTCAGATGATGAGTGGGTCATTGGGCTAGATGTTGAGTACACCACAGTCCTGGGACGAGAGAAGGATCTAAAGGATGAAGAGAGGAAGAAGCCCGCCATGATCCAGGTTTGCGTACATAACGTTTGCTTGGTCTACCACATATGCCATGCCGACGTTGAGTGCTAGGATTTTAAGAACTTCCTCAAGGACATAACAGTGAAATTCATTACTGTAGACTTTGGTAACGACAAAGAAGTCCTGCGTCGGATAGGCCTCGTTGTAGGCAACACCTTCGACCTCCAGAAGAATCGGCTGGTGTCCTCTCGTCAGCCTTCAATGTTGACCCTGGCAGGAGCCATGGTTCATCCTTCGTACGGTAAACTGGAGAAACCTCATTACACATTTCATCGTCATGCATGGCAGCGGAATGTACTAGATATAGACCACATCCACTATGATGCAATGGATGGCTACCTTTGCTTCAATATCTACAAGGGTTGGATGAAGAGCAACAACCAAGTGTGCAGTTCAAGCAAAGAAGTATCGTCCAAGAGGAAGAGGGACAAGGACGAAGTCGAGGACGTGGACGAGGACTCCGAGTAAGCTGGCAGTGTCGTTGCTCATGGTGGTTCTAATGCAGTGTCTACCGGAATAGTTGCAAAGTTTAATTTCAGGTGTGCTTAATTAAATTTGAGGGGTGTGTTGTGCTGAGCCCCCAGCAGAACTATGTTATGTTTCTTCTCGTTACTTTAACTCTTCAGTACGTACATACTAGTATTTCTTACATTTCATCTTTGAGTTGGTATAGTACTACCACTCGTTTCTTCACATTATATACGTACAATATATATGGCCAACATCATATAGCCATCAGTTTAGTTGTCAAAGAATTTCAGGGTGCTTAGTTTTGTCAAAGAATTCTAGGATGCTTAGAGGGTGCTTGGATCCAAGGGACTTATTTTAGTCTGACTAAAAATAGTCTCTTTAAGAGGCTAAAGTTCCAAGCACCCCTGACTAAAGAGGGGCTAAAACTAGTCTTGAGACTAATTTTTTTAGTCAGGGGTACCCCTACTAAAATGTGGATTAGTCTTCTCTCTACTCATTTAACTCCTCTCCTTTAACACATGTGAGTTCTGGATTGGAGGGTTTGGAGGATAATAAATGCTCATTAACTTGATTTTAGCCTTTTTAGTATTTGGATCCAAGCATGGGTGAGGCTAGCATGTTTTAGTCCCACTACTTTTAGTCATGGGACTAAAACGTATCCAAGCACCCTCTTAGTTTTATTTGAGGGGTGGGTTGTGCTGGACACCATTATTGTGACTAGCCTTTTTAATAGTACTATATGCATAATTTGGCGACAAGTGCTCTCTATATGTACCACCTTTTTTTTAATTTCAATTTTTGCTCCATGGCGCAATCCATCGATAGTACTACTGTATAAAAGTATACATTTTTAAAAGGCTAGAGTACTGTTCATCACATATATAGCCAGTTAAATTCTCAACCTAGAACGATGTGCATGCCATGTAGTAAACCGATACGGAGGAAGTATAGTAAAAATGAGGTGATTTTACCGAGCGATCGGCGGGGGAGCATGGCCTGTCATGCGGTCCCACGTGTCATGATGTACCAAGGCAATGCGCGTGTCCCTCTTGAGGCAAAAGCAATACTAGTACGTGGTTTGAGATGATGGCGAACCGAAGTGTGAAGTAATGGTTGCTTCGTCCGTTTGGGAAAGTGCGGCATTGTGATTTGACATCTCATTGCTCATTACTACTACTGGGCCGGTATGAGTGGGGTGCGTCCCCCCTGCTGTTCTGCACTGTTATTTGGTGCTTGACACGTTGACCCGGTTGCTATATGTCCCACATGTCGGCGACAGGAAGTACATAATTCATGAAAGGGAGCATCGACGGAGGAGTATACTACATAATTCATGAAAGGGGGCGACTTAGTTTAGGAAAAAATCTGTTTTTACGGAGTACATACCCACTAGGGTTTATAGGGCTCATCTAAAAAACATTCGTTTTTCCATTTGATAAGTCTCAATTCTACTATACTAGTAGTAGTACCATTACATGTTGGATTTCGAGGTGCGTTAGATCACCCGACGCAAGCAGTGTCAAGAGGAAACTAACCAATGCATGTACAAGTTCATGGAAATTTAGTGGTCATTCATGCATTCGTTCTAATTAATGCCTCGGTAAACATAACTTCTTGAGAAAAATGAGCGTACTAATTACTTGTGCAAAATAAGAAATTAATTCGACCACTCACCGTCTACCTTGGTTGGAGAGATTTTGAAATTGAGCCATAAACTGGAAAGGAGGGAGTAGTAACTTTTGTCTCGATTACTATTTGTGGCCTTGTATAGATGCAAAATGTATTTTTTTATAGTGGCCTTGTATAAGTAAATGGAGGGAGTACTAACCAAAGTACGTAGTAGCTACGAGGAGTAAACAGATGGAGTAGTAAAATTTTCTCCTCGTGCTGTGAGCCACCGCACGCGTGGGCGAGGGAGCGGACGTAAGGCATACTAGTAAGCAAGCTTCACCTCATCCTGCGAGCCACCGCGCCCGTGGGCGAGGGAGACGGCGTACTAAGCAAGCTTCTCCTCGTTCTGCGAGTTGACGGGACACATCAAAAGTACTCCAGTGTATAGAGCCTTGCCTCTAAGGTAGGCCCCACATGGTTTGCCTCTTTTTTTAATTTAACATAACGCGTCAAGTCGCAATTTGTTTGTTCACCCGTGGTAGACGATACGCCCTCCACCAAGTGGACAACCAGTACACGTGCCAAATTACCGCATGGGCTGCCTTTTCCGTATAGAAATGAGCTCCACCGTGTACCCGCGCGGGTGTGGTTGGGAAAGAGACGGGAGTACGTGCGCCGTGCGTGCACCTATTCTCTTCGTGCACGTCCCCCACCTACGTGGGTGTGTGTGAGAGAGATACAAACCTAGACATAATGCACCGTCCATCCCCATGCCTCCGCCCAGTACGACCACCAGTCACCACCACGCCCCACTCCTCCTCACCTTATCTCTCATATTTCTCCCTCCATTTTTATATACAAGGGGCCACTATCAAAATTACAATTTGCAAATATACAAGGCCACTAACACTAATCGATGCAATATTAATGGTGTTTGCCTCGTGGTACTAGCAAAGGAGGACATTAATTATCCCTTGCATGCATGCGGGAGTTTGTAAAAAAATGCATCTTGATGTTCCGTGCAATGCACGGGCATCTTGCTAGTCCATGAAAACAACACATGGCAAAATTCCACGGCTTGGGGCGACAACTGGCTCCGTCGGGCGAGGGGAGGGAGGTGGATCAGTGAGCTGCATAGCTCGTATCAGGCGGGCTACCCAGCCGGCTTGGATGAGGAATAACTACTCTTCGTAAGCCACTGTAAGAGTGGACAAAATGGTGGAGGAGATAGGGGAGCGGCCCGATCATGAACGGACGTGTGTCCAGAGTGGGTTTCTCGGCTTCCACACGGGGCGAGTTTCATGGAGGCGTTTGAATGTGGCACGGAGGCGTGTTCAGCCGGGCGTGCTGCGAGTGGCGCCCTCGACTCTGACCTAGGACACCGCACCGTTCTTCCATTGACATGTGGGCTCTTTGGGTGCATGGCATGCATGTCAGTGACCCAACACAGGCAACGCATAGCAGAGGAACCTTTGGTGGGCCAGGGCGGTCAGAAGCGGGCATTTCATAAACCGATGATTGTTCATTGAGTGTGACATCATCTTTTTCATGTAGATAAGCCTACTATGTTGATAGCCTGTTCGATACGTTGTGATTCATAAAGACCGCTGCAAACATCAATGTTCTGCTTATCACAGATAAGATTGATTAATACCCGTAACAATCCATGTCCTTAACAAAGGGTGCATGCACGTATAGGTTGAACGTGTGTCTTGCGTCGTGTGCTGTGTGCATGCAGGCGTGCGAGTGTTGCGTGCGTGCAAGGGTATGTTTCAGTGTTGCATGCATGGGTGCGTACATGCGTGTGTTCGTGAGTGCATGTGTACGTGTCAGTGTTGCATGCCAGCATGCGTGCATGTGTACGTGTTAGTGTTGCACGCCTACATGCGTGCGTGTCTTGTGTGCGTGCATGTGTACGTGCGGGGTGAGGCTACACGTCGGTCGACTGACTTTTTCATCTCTGGTCATTAGATTTTCCAGCCGTTGGATACGAAATCAAGGGCCTCCAGTTTATCATCAAACTCCACCCCCGAGCCGCCAGCCACCACTGGTCGAACCGCCAGCCCCCACCGCCCGCGGCCGGCCCGCCTCCCCGAAACCACTCCCCA